>NW_004444253.1:911180-928740 GCF_000243295.1 Trichechus manatus latirostris
GGGCTTGGGGGGCAGCTGGGCGAGGGGCCGGGGTCGGGCGGCTGCCTCAGCGGCGATCCAGCCCCAGCGGCTCCTGCCGCCCCCCCAGCTCTTCTGGACCTACATCCAGGCCATGCTGACCAACCTGGAGAGCCTGTCCCTGGAGCGCATCTACAGCATGCTACGCATGTTCGTCATGACTGGCCCTGCGCTGGCCGAGATCGACCTCCAGGAGCTGCAGGGCTACCTGCAGAAGAAGGTGCGCGACCACCAGCTCATCTACTCGGCCGGCGTCTACCGCCTGCCCAAAAGCTGCAGCTGACGCCCCGCCCCCCCCGCCCCCCCGCCGCCGGCCAGGCCCTCCCTGCGGGCCCAGCGCCTTCACAGGATGGACAGCCCTCGGCCCCAGCCCCCAAACACACACAGCCTGTGCAGATTAAAGCCGGTCGGCTCACCATCTCTTCCTTGTTCTGGGGACTTTGTGGTGGAGGAGTGCAGTGGGGCTGGGAGGCCAGCCCTCACGGTCGATGTCCTGAGACAGAGAAGGGGAGACGCCGGGGACAGGTCCGCACCTGGCACACCAGTCTGTGTTCAGGCTTTAAACCTCCTAGCGGGGTCCTGGGTGGGAGCATCCTGCACGGTGTTCTGATCTGGCGGCTGCACCCGCCGGCATCATGTCTGGGCCTGCAACTCAGGCGGGAGCACACTGGGGGGCACTGCCTGCAGGTTTCTCCTGGGCTGCCCTCTAGCCACTTGGCAGGGCTTCTAGCCTCACTTCTCCGCCCTTTGAAAGGAGAGGGGATCACTGCCCTCTGCTGGGCTGGAGGGTCCGCCTTGCGCGCCCCAGCCAGGGGCCCCGGCCCGGGTACTGCTGGTCTCTGAGCAGGGTCTGGCAAACATCTGAGGCCCTGATGGTGTCTAAGCCAAGGACTCTGTGTCTCTGGCAGCGAGGGGGCCTGGCGTCTGTCTACAGCCCACACTGGGAGCGGGGCGGCTGCGACACTGCACAGTTCACAGCCAGGAGGGGCCCTGGCAGGTGGGGGAGTCAGCCAAAATGAGGTGTCAAGAAAGGTGGGTGACTCCCACAGGGGAGCACCTCTCCTGGGAGCCTCAGGGCAGGGGGCCAGGCTGGCTGCAGCGCAGGCTCTGGGGGGCTGGGCCTTTGCCTTGCTCTGGAGTGCAGTGTTCTTGGGCAGGAGCTGCCCGCCCTGAGGGCCCTGTCCTCGGAAGTCCTGGGAGCGAGGTGGGCCCCGTGCTGGGCATGTCTAGAGCCACGTGGGCACTTGAGTTGCTTTCCTGGCCCCAACCTGGTTTCTGCCTCCTTGCGCCCTATTCCTGCCTGCTCTGCACAGGGGATTGGAGGGTAGCCATGTCTCAAGGGCATCCCCCTCCTACCCTTCCTGCTCGCTAGGGAGCTTCATGGATTGTTCTCATTTCGAAGTTGTTTGCTCCTCTCCAGTTCCGCAGGCTTCCCCCATCTGGACTGCGACGAGGCTGTTGTCCTGGGTGGCGGCCAGCCACTCCCTGGCAGCAGCATTCTGGCAAATCCCAAATCAGCTTGGTCCCTCAAGTGGCCACTGCCCAGCCCCTGGGCTGGGTACCCGCCGTCCTCACCAGGATGCAAACCTGCTGAACTGGCCTGGCAAGGTGGCAGTGCCAGCCACTGGCACACCTGCCCCGAGTTCCTTTGGACTTGGTTTTCCAAACACGCGTTCTAAAGCTGACCTCCCAGCCCCAGGTTCATCTCGGATCACAGCAGAAAGGCTGTGCCAGTCCCCAGGGCCCCACAGGGGAAGCCGCCTGTGTCAACGGTTGGAAGTCGCTGGCTGAGCCCACCCACCCTGGTGTCCTTTGGGGCCTGTGTTGGCAGGAGGCCAGTGTGGTCTCAAGGGGGCTGAGGCACTTCCTCCTGTTGCCTTTGCGGTTTGCTTGGCAGGTTCAAGAGGAGGAGGGAAGGAGGCCCCCGGGTGGGGATGGGCCAGTGCAGTAAGGACTATATCTTGGCATCCGGGCCTGTAACAGCAGGCTCCAGGAGGTGGCCAAGGTCAATTTCCAGCCTCCTCGGTCCCCTTTCCTGGTCTACAGGAGCTGCACAGGGCTGGGTGGGGGAAGACTCCCACAGGGGCAGGTGGCTCCGGGGCAGAGAAGTTTACAGAAGTCTGCATGATGGCCTCTTAGTAACTTTAATGACATGTTTGTTTAGCGGGAGGGATCCTCGGATGCTGCCCGGAGCTATTTCTGAGCCACCTCCAGAGGAAGGGTTCCCGGGAGGCCTGTGGCTTTGGCTGAGGCAGGTGTGTGCTGGGTGGCTCCCCCGACCTCTCCTGGGTGACCAGGTTGGGGAGCGGGGCCCTGGGGGGCGGGGCCGTGTTAGGACAGCAGAGGCTTGGGGCCAGTGCGATTTGACAGGCTGGGGATCCACCTTCTAGCCCCTCTGTCCCAGGCCCCACCTGACCCCTTGCAGTCCCTTTTCTGGAGCGGGAACTGAGGGGTGGGCTGAAGACTTCCCAGGGTTGCTGGGCGCTGCCCCCTAGAGTCCGGGCTGCGGCCCCACCCCCTTTTCTGTGAGTGCCCTCCCCCATGATGGGCTCCAGCTGGGATCTGGGCACTCCAGAGGGGCTCTCCAGCCCCTGTCCACCCTACCTGCTCCATCCCAGGCTGCCTGTCTGGACTCCTTCAGGTCCCCTGTGGCCCAGGGGTGACTCAGGGTCTGCTCCTGGCCCAGGGGTGAGGGTCCGGTGGCCTCAGGCACCCCAGGCCCTGCCCCCCACCCTCCCTGCCTCACAGCGCCCACTGTGAGGTCAGCGCCTTCCGACAAGTTCTGTCCAGAGGTACCCGGTGGGGCTGGGGGCTGGACATGGCCCCGCCTCCCCAGCCCTACTTCTGCCTGCTCGGCAGCCCTCTTGGCCTGATATGTCTGTCCCTCTTGCTCATCCCCGCCGCAGGTGCCTCCTCCGGCCCCCCCCCCAGCCAGGGCCCCTCCCTCGTCCAGGTGGGGCGGGCTGTGCCCTGTCCTCCCCATGGCCACCAGGGCAGGGGGCAGGCCCAGGGCATCCCCCAGCTGCTGGTGACCAGCCCCACTGCCACGCTGCCCTGTCTCTGCAGCCGGAACCTACTGTGAGTGCAGCCTGGGCCTCAGCCGCGAGGCGCTCATCGCCCTGCTCGTGGTGCTGGCCGGCATCAGCACCAGCTGCTTCTGCGCCCTGGTCATCGTGGTGGTGGGCGTCATGAGGGCCAAGTGGTGCGTGGCCCCACCCTCAATGCCCCGCCCCTAGTGCCTGGGAGCCGGTCTGAGCAGGGGTGGGCCAGCCTCACTGTGCTACCTGGCCTGTGTCCTGTGGCTGCCCGAGAGGGGCCTCTGTCCCCTGGGTGGCATGTCACGGGGGCCTGGGGATGGCACCTCCCAGGGTGTGTGCTGGGGCCAGCCCTGGCAGTCTGGGACTCACACCCCCCTCTATCCCCCAGTGACTCAAGCACCCCCGGACAAGTGGACAGCAGGTGAGTGACCCCTGGGCCAGGCAGAGCCCACCGGCAGCTTCAGGAGCACTGTCGCTGAGGCGGGGTCCGCTGGGTGCCCCTGGCCGCCTGATCACCCGTGTCCTGGCAGGTTGGTGGGGCACTACGGGGTCCAGGAGGACCACATGGATCTGCACACGGTGCACGTGGAGTCCCACCTCGTGGACCCTGACCTGGAGACCTCTGTGATGGCGTCCCTGGAAGACCAGGGCCTCGGGGCCGTCCCTGTGGACGCTCTGGAGGAGCCACCCCCACCCCCACCGCCACCTCCACCCCCACCCCCACCTGAGCAGGACTGAGGGCTGTGAGGCTGCTGGGGCGGGGGGCGGGGATTAAAGAGTATTTAGTGGTTCTGCACTGTCTTCCCTGCATCCTGGGGGTGGGCCGAGGCTCTGGTCTTCAGTGGGAAGGTGCCGGGTCCTCCATGCCCCCAGGCAGGGGCCACACCGCTCGTGTTTCCCGGCCTCCTGCCATCACCCTCAGCCCCACAGTCCTGCACCTCATGCTGCTGCGTGCCCTGGAGCTGTCAGGGACCCTGGGAAACCCAGCCCAGGCGGGGGCCACACCTCTGGCTACTCCAGGAGGGAGCTGGGTGTGACAGGCACGACCGAGTGACGCCCCTGCCCCCACTCACACTTTCCCTGGAGGTTCCAGGAGAGCCTTTGGCGGCTGGGCGGGACACTGATCTGCCTCCGGAGACTCCTCTGCCTCAGTGTACGCCCCCGCCCCAGGCCCCCACTGTGTGCTCAGCTCCCACAGATTAGGGGTTGCCATGGGGGTGGGGCGTCCCTCCTGGGTTCTCAGGGTGCCTCTGGGGAGAAGCTGAATGGAGGGTATGGGGGCTGGGCCAGGCAGGGCCCCTTGGGGAGTGTGGGGCCACTTCGCTCAGCCCCAGCAGGGCAAGACTGGGGTGAAGGGGTGAGGAGCAGGGCGCCCTAGGGACATCTGAGAGTTGGGTGAGTATGGGCGGGTTGGGTTCCAGCTCTCAGACCTCAGTGGGTGCTGGTCTTGTCAGCGCTGTGGCCAGCGCAGAACCTAGGGAGCCCAGAGCTCTGGGACAGGCGGTTGGCAGTGCAGGCGTTGGCTGTGTGCCCGGCCCCCGCCCAAGGCGGGAGCCAGTCCTGGGACAGGAACTGCCGACACTCCAGCCGGAGTGTTAATATTGGTGTAGGCGCCTTAGGGACAGGCTCCGGCTACAACGGGCTCCGAGGTCCCACGGGCTCTGGGGACGTACAGCCCCACCGTGGCCCCAGCGCTGCCCCCATGCGGAGCCCCTCCTTTCTCTCGCGGCCGCTGCCCTCGCTGTTGCTATTGCTGCTGCTGTCCCCGTCGCTCACCCGGGCCCAGGTGCTCCTCGCGGCCACCCCCTTGGGGCCCAGCGGCTCCCCGGCCTGCCCTGAGGAGTGTGCGTGCGCGCCAGGCGGCCAGGCCAACTGCTCCGCGCGCGCGCTGCCCGCCGTGCCCGCGGGCCTGAGCCGGCGCGTGCGCGCGCTGCTGTTGGACCACAACTGCGTGCGCTCTCTGCCGCCCGGCGCCTTCGCTGGCGCGGGCGCGCTACTGCGCCTGGACCTACGCGAAAACGGGCTGCACACGGTGCACGCTCGCGCCTTCTGGGGCCTGGGCGCGCTGCAGCGGCTCGACCTGGGCTCCAACCAGCTGGAGACGCTGGCGCCCGGAACCTTCGCGCCCCTGCGCGCGCTGCGCGTCCTCTCGCTGGCCGGCAACCGCCTGGCGCGCCTGGAGCCCGCGGCGTTGGGCACGCTCCCGCTGCTGCGCGGGCTGAACCTGCAGGACAACGCGCTGGCGGCGCTCGGGCCCGGCCTGCTGGCCGCCCTACCCGCCCTTGACTCACTCCGTCTGCGCGGCAACCCCTGGGCCTGCAGTTGCGCGCTGCGCCCGCTGTGCGGTTGGCTGCGCCGGCACCCGCGTCCCCCAGGTGAGCCGTCGAGGTGGGGGCGCCAGATAAGGCGTGGGAGGAGGGTCGCCAGGTGAGGTGTGTGGGGAGGTGCTAGATGAGCCGTCGATGGGGGGCGCCGAGTGAGCTGTCGGGGACGCGCGCGCTAGCCCCGGCCGCTGGCCGCCGCCTGACGGCCAGCGGTCTGCCCGCAGAGACCGAGACCCTGTTCTGCGTGTTCCCGGGGCGCTTGACGCTCAGCCCTCTGACCGCCTTCACCGACGCCGCCTTCAGCCACTGCGCACAGCCACTGACCCTGAGGGACCTGGCTGTGATCTACGTGCTGGGACCCTTCTCCTTCCTCAGCAGCCTGGCCGCCTGCCTGGCGCTGGGCTCCGTGCTCACTGCTTGCCGCGCCCGCCGCCGCGCCGCCGTCCGCCGCCCGCCCAGGAGACCACTGCTGCACCCCACGCCCGCCGCCCCGCCCGCGGACCCTGGGAGCTCCGCCGCCGCCCAAGCCTGAGCCAGCCTCCAGGGACCAGGGGTGCTACCGCCCTGCAGGGGCACCCTCCGGCCGGCTCTCTAGAAACTTCCCCACCCCCTCCCTTCACACCCCCTGCAGGCGTCAACAGGCAGCACAGACGGAAACTTTCGTGACATTCCTTTACGCAACACCGCTGCACACACAGGGTCATGGGGGCGGCGCCCCGGGGTCGCTGGGGTGGAGGGGCGCGGCGGCTGCACACGGGCCGTGCGGGGAAGGCACGCGCTCAGACGGGAGGGCTGGGCCTGTACAAGGTGGCGGGCGGGTCACACACCCGGAGCGAGGGGGCGGCGGCGCCGGGCAGGGCTGAGGGCAGTCCCCCGCTGTCCCGGGCTACGGGAGGGCGAGGCTTAGAGAAGCCTCGGTCCTCTGGAGTCTGGAGGAGAACAGAGGCCGCGGGGAGCCCGAGAGCGCCACCCCCGCCCCCGGATGCTGCTGGCCCGGAATCCGGACTGAGATGGGGAGGAGGCAGGGCGAGCCGGCGGCGGGATCTAGGGGGAGAAGGGGCGTGGGTCGGGGTGCAGCGAGAAGAGGGGAGAAGTCGAGCTGAGGCTGGAGTAGAGCAGGCGCTTGAGGACAGGGTGGCCCAGCCTGTGGGCCCGGCTGTGGCTCCGGTGGTGGCGGGGCAGGATGGGGCTGTCTCTGCTCCAAGCCCCTCCATCCAGGGGCAGAGTAACCCCTCTCGCCACGCTCCAGCCCCCAGGGCCCTGCCTCTGCCGGAGCGCCCTGCGGCCCTGCCCAACTGGCTCAGCCTCCGGTCTGCTCTCGGTCCAGCAGGGGCCTGCCCGCCAGGTGGCGGGCAGACAGATGGAGGGGAGGCCCGGGGCGGGCGGTCTCTGGGGCGGGTGGGCTTCCCTCAGGCCTTCCCGAGCAGCAGGACCATCAGTGTCCTTGGCTGGGCTAACTGGGCAGGCGGGCGGGCGGCTCCGGGGGGGGGCCTCACACCACGGTGCTGACCGAGGGATCTGAGAGGTTGAGCGGGCCCGTGATATCAGTGGGATGATACTGCTGTAAAATAGAAATACACAGACAAGGCGGCCCGTTAGCCCCGAGGCTCGGGGGCACGTGTGGGGCCAGGATGGGGACCGGCCAGCCGGCTGACCGGCAGGCGGGTGGGCGGGCGCGGCCTGGGGGAGGCTGGGGGGTACTCCTCCCCCTGACCCCATCGTGCTCCGGGGGCTCTGCGCGGGCCGGGCCGCTGTCCCGTCCGTCTGTCTGTCTGTCTGCGGGGGAGGGGGGCAGAGGAGGGCGGGCAGGGCGTCTCAGCTCTCCCTATGACGGGCACACATCTGCAGCTGGCCCTCCTCCCTCTCAATAGCGCGTCGCGGCAGCACTGTGTCTTTTTGGGTTTGCAAAGCGCCGCGTCCACCCCCGGTGCTCTATAAATAAGAACCAACAATCAATACCCGCCGGCCCCGCTGGCCGCCAGGGACCCCAGCCAGCCCCGAGCGCCCAGTGCCGCCCTGGCCGGGACCGGCCTCAGGACAGGGGCCACGGATCTCAGCAGCTGGACCGACCCTCCCGCCCCAAGAAGCCCCCCGCCCAGCCTCCCTCTGAGGAGCCGCCCAGCCCCAGAGACGGGATGGGAGCCGGGCCGCTCGCCCCTGCCCAGCGCCCCAGCTGGCAGTGCCCCGGCAGAGGCACCCCTGCAGGGCGGGGCCCCAGATGCCACGTGGTTCCAGGCTGGTGCCCAGGAGGCTCAGGCGGGGAGTCCTGGGGTGGGGGTGGGGTGTGTCCTGGGAAGGGCACCGTGCGCATCTCTGAGCTGCCTGAGGACGTCTACAGGGCCATGTCTGCTCTGGGCGGGGCCCTGGACTCGGTGACACCTTCTGAAAGCCCCCATTGCCTGCAGGGCGTTTTGTGCTTCCTGCTTTGGCCGACTGCCCCCAAAGTGCTGCTCCACCTGTCTGCTGGGGACCCCTCCTCTCCCCTGGGCCACCCCTCACGCCCACCCCATGCTCTGACCTTGTCCCTCCCTGCAGCATAGGCCCCACCCATTTCCTGCTGGGCATGGCCATGGACGCCTCAGCCTGGGGTGGCCCCACTTGCTCTTTGTGTCTCTTGCTTTCAGCACCATGGACCCTCACTCTCCACTCATTTCTCCCGTACCAATCCCCTCCCCCAGGCTGCCTAGCAGCCAGGCCTCACAAGTCCCTCTTGGGACACCCTGGTGGCTTCCTGCTGGGACCCTGATTCCTCTGCCCCACCTCCATTGTGCTAGGTGGCCCTGCAAATCCCGCTTCGGGTCGGGGGGCTTCCTGTGGGCAGGAGGCCACTGGGCCGTGCTCTCTGCTGGCTCCCTGGGCGGCCTCTTTCCATGTGCTGGGACCAGGGTGCCCCTAGCAAGGCTGTGTCTCCTTCAGGGGCTGTGTGACCTGAGTGTATCAGGGGCAGTGAGAAGCTGCCTGAGGCAGGAGGGCAGGGAATTCAGGCTCAAAAGGTGGGGAGGCCTGGCTCTGACCGGGGACCCTGTGAGCATGGCCAAGGACAGCAGCTGAGGCGCTGGTCTCCCCAGAGGCCCCCCTTCCTGGACCTTTCTTTGGGAGCCTCCCCGTCCCGCTGGGCTCTTAGACCCGCTGGGTTTGCTGCCGCTTTTGCAGGGGCCCTGCTCAGCCCGGTCCCACCCCTTCCCTCCCTGAAAGCCCCCTGTGGCCGGGGCCGGTCCCAACTCCAGGCCCCGGCTGTCCACCCAGAGGGACCCAGGCCCGGCCCCCAGCCCCCGGCCCACACAGAGACCACATGGGAGATGTGACACACATGGCTCTGGTGAGACAGGTGACACGGGTGTCGGGGTGGGGCCGGCGGCCAGACAGACGGACGGGATGGGACGTCGCAGGGGAGGTGGCGGCCCCTCTAGCAGAGGCTAGATAGAGAACAGGGACAGAGGTGGTGCGGCGCCTCCGCCCCACAGGCGCGGAGTGGGGACGCGGCCACTCTGGGCCCCGGGGGCCCTGGCCCCGAGAGGCAGCGACTGACTGACTGACCCACGACATGACACAGCTTCAGGATGGTGTGTGGTGGTCATGGCATGGCGGCGGGAAAGGGGTGGGCAGACCAGGGCAGAGAGACACACAGGGGGGACAGGACCGGGGGTGGGGCTCAGAGGAGAAGGAGCCAGAGAACCGCCCTAAGTCGGGGTGGGGGAAGAGGCGCACCCCTTGGGGTGGGCGGAGGGGCCGGCTCTGGAGAGAGACGGGGCGGGAGCGGGGTGGGGGTGGGTCTGGGTGGGAGGACGAGTGGGAGAGCACGCCTGATGCACGGGGGACGGAGACACGGGGGCGTGGGGCGAGAAGAGTCGGAGACGTGTGACTGGGGTGTCCCCCCTTACCGTGTCTTTGGAGGACCTACGTCTCTTGAAGCTGGAAGCCAGGGTGGAGGTGATAGCCCTAAATGTGGCTTTCTTTTTAGGGTCGGGCTCTGCTCTACCACTCTTTCTATCCTAAAATGAATATGTATAAGTGATTAGACAGCTAAGGGTGCCAGCCACACCTGCCCTCGCCTGCTCCTGGGGGCCACTGCCCGGCCTGGCTGGCCGCTCGGGCCCTCACTCCTGCCTGCCTCCCTGTGCTGGACTGTCGGACTGACGGCCGGGCCCACTCGGGCGGCCGCATCTCCTGCCCGCTTTCGGCCTGACCTTACTCGTGCTGGGGGCCGGGCTTGGGGGTCCTGGTTGGCTCTCTTCTCAGGAGGTCCGCCTCGGGCCCTGGTTCCTGGGCGGCCCTGGCTGTCAGGTGTCCCCAGGAGGAGAATGGTGTTGGCTGGTGCCCTCCGAGGGCTGGAAGTGGCACCCCATGGGCTCCCCGCCCATCCGCATGGAGGCCGATGACCCCAGAGGGGGCACACACCAAGAGACAGGAAGGGGCCAAGGGGCCGAGGGGCCGAAGGCGGGTGGCGAGACGGAATTGGAGGTGGACAGAGGCGGCTCCTGGGACCCCGGCCTTGGCTCTGGTGGCCCTTGTGCCCACCTGTGAGAAGCAGCGACCAGGTCCCCAGGGGACCTGTGGGGCCAAGAGCAAGAGTGGGCAGATGAGAGGTGTGGGGGCTCCAGCACCCCCACCCCCCATGGCCCTCGCTGCAACACCAGCGGCATCCCAGGTTGGCAGGACCAAGGGCCTGCTCAGGACCCGGTTCCGGGAAGGCACCCGGAGAAAGAAGCGATGCAGCAAACTGCGGGCCGACCGTGGGGACGCTGCCTAACCGGGCCCCAGCAGCCATGGCTGCGGGCTCCGTCCCCCCTTGCTGGAGGTAAGTTCCCACAGACACGGCCAGGGGTGCCAGGCCAGCCAGCACATTTCTGTCGGAGTCAAGGAGCACAAGGACACAGCAGGGAAGGGGGCCCCGAAGGGTATCGAGGGGGCTTGGGGTGGCAGAGGGCAAAAGGCATCTTGGACTCACGCGCTACCCGCAGGTGGGTCCCTGTCTTACCCTGCCTCAGTTTGCCTTCCTATGGAAAGGGCGCCAGGGCGCGAGTCTGGAGACCGAGGGGCCGGGCAGAGGCTGGGCGCCAGGTGCGCGGCCTCCCTCGGCCCTGCTTTGGAGTGGGCAGCCACCTACAGGCAGCCCTCCCGCCAACGCTGCCCACGAGCCCCGGGAGCACTCACCGCTGCCCCTGGCCATGGCTCCCAGCTCCAGTCCTGCCCACGTGGGCTCCTGAGCTCCCGCACCTGGGGCAGGGCCAGCTGCCCGCCCGGAGCCAGAGCCAATGCCACGGCCTGCAGGGACAGAGGAGGGCCGGGCCGCGGGCACCAGGCCTCGGAGGGTGGCCTGCCCTACCTGCAGGTTCTTCCTCCACACGTTCACCGCTGCAAAGGCCAGCTGCATCTGCTTCCGGCGCGCGTCCTTGTGCCGCTTGTAAGCGATCTCAATGAAGATCAGGAAGATGCCGGCCACGATGCCCCCAGCCACCAGCATGAAGACCCCTGTGCAGCCAGAACACAGCCTTCAGCTGCTGGCTGGCAAGGGGCCCTGCTGAGCCTCACCCCCAGAGTCAGAGGATGGCACTGAGGGGAGTGCGGGGGGGGGGGCCCACCTGCCATGTTCTCGAAGGTGAGGGTAGCAGGGGCGTTGCTTCGTGAATCACATTCCTGGTACCGCACCCAAGTCTTATCCAGGTCTTCCATGAAGCCATTCTCATGGGACCTGGGCAAGCAGGGGGTATAAATGAGGGCCCTGGAGTGGGCAGAGCCTGCAGCGAGTGGCCCAGAGTTGGGCGGGGCCTGCACTGGGCAGAGCCTTGATTCAGGTCCCGGCTGGAGTGGACACTGCCTAGAGCAGGCCGGTGGGCGGGGCCTGGGGAGACAGGGCGGGGCCTGTGCGTCTCTGAGACGGTTGAGGGCCGAGCCCAGATGCCAGAAGGGGTTGGGTGTGGCCACGGGGGCACTCGGTGGGGTCTGCCTCTGTGGGGAGGCTCTTGGAGAGAGGTGGTGGGGACAGGGGAGGGCCCGACCCACTGCAGACTCACTTGAGAATGGACAGGGAGACGTTCTGCTTCCAGGGGCTGTCCTTGCGCATGCCGATGCCGAAGCCCGAGCGGAAGAAGAGCTCGCCTGTGGTTACCAGGTCGCACTTCTGAGAGGCCTCGAACTCCAGCACCGCAGAGTCCCAGATGAAGGCGTGCAGCTTGCTACGGGCAGGGGTGAGGGGTGAGGGGGCCCCCTGCGCTGTATTTGGCGGCCTCGCCCCCCCTCATCTCCCTTGTCACGGGAGGCCTGCGCACCTGCAGCCCAGTTGGCCCTGCCCTACCCGGACGCCTCACACCTTTACCCTTCCGTGGTCCCCGTGGTCCCCACAGCCTGGACACCCTCTCCTGGCTCACTTTTCTTCTATGGCCTGGAGCCCTCCCTCTACTAGTGCCACCTGCCCTCCGCCCCGCCCCTCACCGGCCCACCCTGCCCCACGCCCCGCCCCTCACTTGTCCCGCACGGCCTGGATGGCCTCAGCTGCGGTCTCGTAATTGTGCTTCTCCATGTGCCGGTACATGGTGCTCAGCTCCACCTGCCGCCGGAAGTAGATGTCCACCGAGCTCTGCTTCACTGTGGCGTAGATGAACTTGTCCGAGGGGTTCCTCAGCTGCAGGGCCAGAGGGCGGGGCTCGCAGCTGCTCCCGGGGCCCGGCGCCCACTTGAGGCGGACCCCCCCAGCCCTCACTTCCCCCTCCCCCAGCAGGCCGGGTCTCACCCGCGGGTCGTTGATGCCGGTGATGCGCTCCTCAGGTCGGTCCAGCACCAGGAAGGCCGCCAAGTTGGCGGTATAGGAGGCCACGATGATCATAGCGAAGCCGGCCCACACCATGCCCAGGATGCGCGCCGAGAAGCTCCGGGGGGCGCCTGCGGGGGAGAGGCACGCGTCAGCGTCGGCGGGGCGGAGGGCGGGGCGGCTGGGGGCGGTGGGGTGGGGCGTGGCCTCACCCTCCCCGATGCCCGAGTTGAGCAGGACGCCCCAGGAGAACCACATGGCCGAGGACAGGGTCAGCGCGTCCTCCTCCTCCTCCTCGCTGTTCACCTTAAACCGGCCGAAGGGGCTGCAGGGCGCAGAAGGCGGGAGGGAGAGTGGGGGAGAGGCAGCCTTGTGGCCCGCTCGGCCCGCTCGGCCCGCTCCGCCTGCCCGCCCGGCGGTAGGTTGTCCGACCCGGGGGGGGGGGGGGGGCGCTCACCTGAAGCGGTCTAACAGGTACAGCATCACGGCCACCACGTGCACCGACAGCCCCACCAGCAGCCACAACGTGCTCTGGAAAGGCTGCATGAACGAGTCCAGCGTGCTCCGAGGGATCTCCTGCGGGTGGGCAGGCCATCAGCGCCGCCGGGCCCTCCCGTGGCCCTCTCCCACCAGGCCAGCCCGGAGCGCCCACCTTCTTGACCAGAATGGTCAGGCCCTGGTACTTGAAAGGCTTGGAGAACTCGATGTACTGCGCACGCTCGTTGTTGATGGTCAGCGGCGCCACGATCATGTCCGCCTGCCCGCTGAGCAGCTCGCCCATCATTCCGTTCCACTCCTTCTTGTTGCTGTTGTTCACCTGCGCGGTGGCGGAGCGCGCGAGGGTGCAGACTGGAGGGACTGGCTCCCACCGCGGCCCCGCCCCGGCTCCCAGACACTGCCCCGCCCACCCCACCACAGACTCCGCCCACTCCGGATCCCGCCGCGGCTCACAGACACTGCCCCTCCCACCCCACCACAGGCTCCGCCCACTCCGGATCCCGCCTCGGCTCACAGGCCCCGCCCTATCCACTACAGGTACCACCCACTCCAGAATCGCAGGCCCCGCCCCCGCAGGCCCCGCCCCCTGACTCCGTCTGGAGCGCCACGATCCCGGCATCTGCGCGCGGTGGCGAGCCCCTTGCCGCGTACCCGCTCCTGCGTGCCGAACTTGCCGTCGGCCACGAGGTGCACCTCGTAAGTGAAGTTCATGGTCCGCGCCAGCTTGATGAGCAGGTCGATGCAGAAGCCGTAGCAGCACTGAGGCACCGTGTGGCGGGCTAAGGGGTGGGAGGCGGTAAGCGCTGGGCTCCCTGCTGCCCCATCGCCGCCCGCCCCGCGCCCCGCGCCCCGCGCCCTCGATCGCGACCCCTGCACTCACGGCTGCCGGGCGACGTGTCGTTGGGCCCGGTGCAGATCACCTTCTTGACGGGGTCACCGTTGACTGTGAACTCCTCCTTGCACGTCCCGTCATTCAGCGTGGGCTTGACGTACACGAAGGGCTCCTGGTGGATTGTCACGATCTGGGAGTGGGCGGATGGGGGCGACTCAGCCTTGACCACAGACCCCTCGGCAGTCAGCCTCCCCAGTGCCTTGACCCCCACCAGCCACTGCTGGCCTGGCCCCCTCTCCAGGCTCCTTGGCCACCATGAGCATCCCTAGCTTCCTGGTGCCCTCAGGAGCCAGGGATCCCCTGCCGCTGCCCACACCACCCTTGACTCTTCATCAGATGGCGTTCAGCTTTCTGGATGCACACACCCTCTGGAGACACTGTCCCTTCTCTTGGCCACTTTTCCTTCAGGCTTAGCTTAGACACCACTCCCTCCATCAGGGAAGCCCGCCTGGACATCCAGTTTGCTCTGGGCACCTTCTCTGACTTCCCAGAGAAACTTCCTGACCCAGCCCAGAGCCAAGAGGCTGGGCATGTCCACAGACGTCCACCCAGAGCCGGCACAGAGCCTGTGACCCTCAGGGGCCCAACTGTGTCTCTCCTCCTGGCCTCCTGCCTCGCAGCCTCCCCAGCAACCCAGTAGGCACTGGCCTGCTGTCTCTGGTCTTTGATCATCGTCTTTCCTCCCTTTCTCTATCCCTTTTGATGTTACCCTTTCAGGCATCTTGTCCTGGACCTGCCTCTTAAGTCCTGGGGCTCCTTGGGCCGTGCTTGTGACCTCTTGCTCCTCCCTGTCCTTCTGGGGTGGGGGGGCAAGGCGTTGGAGCTGAGTGTGGGAAGTGAGCAGGAAGTAGGAGGCTGGTGGTGCTGTGCAGAAGAGCAGGACCAGGACCAGGAAAGGCAGGGAGGTGTGAAGAGGGGTGAACAGACCCTTGGGGGGGGCCCTGGGTGTCTTGGGGAGAGTGATCCTGAAGGTGTGGGCACGTGTGGTATGGCTTTGCTCCATGGTGGAGTGGGATCCTCAGATGGAGTTGATTTGCTCTTTAAACTTTTCTTCTGATTTTTCATAATGCAATAAGATGTTTGTGCTTTAAAAAATCAGCGTGTAAAGAATGTCTGCCTTGAGCATCATGCTCTTTTAGGATCTATCTAAAACCCAACCCACTGCTGTTGAGTCCAATCCGCTTCCTATCGATCCTATAGGACAGAGTAGAACTGCTCCATAGGGTTTCCAAGGAGCGACTGGTGGATTTGAACTGCAATGGGTTTTTAAGATCTATCTATATGAGGGAAACTTCATTTGCTGATGTGGCACAACTCAAAATGAGAGCAGCTGCAAACATCCATTAACAACTGGAATGTGGAATGTACAAAGTATGAATATAGGAAAATTGGAAATCGTCAAAAATGAAACGGAATGCATAAACATCGGTATTCTAGGCATTAGTGAGCAGAAATGGACTGGTATTGGCCATTTTGAATCAGACTGTCATATGGTCTACTATGCTAGGAATGACAAATTGAAGAGGAATGCCATCACATTCATTGTGAAAAAGAACATTTCAAGATCTATCCTGAAGTACAGCACTGTCAGTGATGGGATAATATCCATACACTTACAAGGAAGACCAGTTAATATGACTATTATTCAAATTCACACACCAACCACTAAGGCCAAAGATGAAGAAATTGAAGATTTTTACCAACTTTTGCAGTCTGAAATTGATTGAACATGCAATCACGATGCATCGATAATTCCTGGTGATTGGAATTCAAAAGTTGGAAACACAGAAGAAGGATAAGTAGCTGGAAAATATGCCTCAGTGATGGAAATGATGCCAGAGATCACATGATAGAATTTTACAAGACTAATGACTTCTTTATTGCAAATACCTTTTTTCAACAACATAAATGGCGACTATACACGTGGACCTCGCTGGATGGAATACACAGGAATCAAATCGACTACATCTGTGGAAAGAGACAATGAAAAAGCTCAATATCTTCAGTCAGAACAAGGTCAGGGGCTGACTGTGGAACAGACCATCAACTGCTCATATGCAAGTTCAAGTTGAAGCTGAAGAAAATTAGAACAAGTCCATGAGAGCCAAAGTATGACCTTGAGTATATCCCACTTGAATTTAGAGACCATCTCAAGAATAGATTTGACACGTTGAATGCTAATGACCCAAGACCAGATGAGTTGTGGAATGACATCAAGGGCATCACACATGAAGAAAAACATCATACATTAAGCAAATGGGAAAGAAAGAAAAGACCAGAATGGATGTCAGAAGAGACTCTGAAATTTGCTCATGAACGTCAAGTAGCTAAAGTGAACGGAAGAAATGATGAAGTAAAAGAGCTGAACAGAAGATTTCAAAGGGCAGCTCAAGAAGACAACGTAAAGTACTATGATGACATGTGCAAAGAGCTGGAGTTAGAAAACTAAAAGGGAAGAACATGCTCGGCATTTCTGAAGCTGAAAGAACTGAAGAAAACATTCAAGTCTTGAGTTGCAATAGTGAAGAATTCTATGGACAAAATACTGAACAACGCAGGAAGCATCAAAAGAAGATGGAAGGAATACACAGAGTCACTATACCAAAAAGAATTGGTAAATGTTCAACCATTTCAGGGGGCAGCATACGATCAAGAACCAATGGTACTGAAGGAAGAAGTCCAAGCTGCACTGAAGGCACTGGCGAAAAACAAGGCTCCACGAACTGATGGAATACCAACTGAGATGTTTCAACAAGCGGATGCAGCGCTGGAAGTGCTCACTCATCTATGCCAAGAAATTTGGAAGACAGCTCCCTGGTCAACTGACTGAAAGAGATCCATATTTATGCCTATTCCCAAGAAAGGTGATCCAGCAGAATGTGGAAATTATCAAACAATATCATTAATATTACACGCAAGTAAAATTTTGCTGAAGATCATTCAAAAGTGGCTGTAGCAGTATATTGACAGGCAACTGCCAGAAATTCAAGCCGGATTCAGAAGAGGATGTGGAACGAGGGATATCATTGCTGATGTCAGATGGATCTTGGTTGAAAGAAGAGAATACCAGAAAGACGTTTACCTGTGTTTTAATGATTATGCAAAGGCATTTGACTGTGTGAATCATAACAAATTATGAATATCATTGGGAAGAATGGGAATTCCAGAACATTTTATTGTGCTCATGAGGAAACTGTACCTAGATCAAGAGGCAGTCGTTTGAACAGAACAAGGGGATACTGAATCGTTTGAAGTCAGGAAAGGTGTGTGTCATGGTTTGAAAACTGTGAATGGATAGAAGAGCGGCAGTGGCAGAGGACCAGCAACAGCAGAGAACCTGCAGCAGCAGAGAAGCGGCAGCAGCAGAACCAGGAGACCAGCACGACTGAAGCCGACCTGTGGAGTGAGAGAGCTGAGTGCCTGTGCACCAGACGCTTCCTGGTGGAGTGGGGTGCCTCCAGGCACTTATCGGTGGAGCTAGGCTTGCTGACCCATGGAGAAAAGGAGCTGAGTGCCTGTGCACAAGAGGTTTCCTGGCAGAGTAGGGTGCCTCCGGGCACTTACCATTGGAGCTACAGAGCTTTGGAACACTTGCCCCAGCAGGGCAGATGCAGGCGTTGGGGCCCGAGGGCTGAGAGGCCACAGGAAACAGAAGCAGAAGCTGAAGAGACAAGGAACACAAGAAGTCAAGCTGCCTCAGTCTCAAAAGATATGGCCATGACCTCTGGGGTTTCAAAGGGTGGAGTCATGGCCTCTGGTGCTTCTAAGGGTGGAGTTGCCACTCAGATGGACTGGGAGAATGATGTGCCTAAAGCCAAGGGAGCAGAGTTGCTGTCCCAGTGGGCCTGGAAGACGGAGCCCAGCAGTCTCCACTCAGAATCTGGAGACTGTGGCCAATACCTAGAGTCTGGAGGGCAGGGCCATTGGGTAAATTGTCTCAGAGAACAGAAGATTATTTTCAAAGCCTTGAGGGCTAATGTAATGTGTTCTGCTGACTTGCTTGGTGCCTGTTATCACTTCTTTTCCTCCACTTTCTCCCATT
>NW_004444253.1:928840-957176 GCF_000243295.1 Trichechus manatus latirostris
ATGTCATGGTTTGAATTATGTCCCCCAAAAGATGTGTGTATCCATTTGGCTGGGCCATGATTCCCAGAATTGTGTGGTTGGCCTCCATTTTCTGATTGTAATTTTATGTTAAAGAGGATTAGGGTGGGACTGTAACACCATCCTTACCCAGGTCACATCCCTGATCCAATGTAAAGGAAGTTTCCCTAGGGTATGGCCTGCACCACCTTTTACCTTACAAGAGATAAAAGGAAAGGGAAGAAAGCAGAGAATTGGGGACCTCATACCACCAAGAAAGAAGCACTGGGAGCAGAGCGCGTCCTTTGGACCCAAGGTTCCTGCGCAGAGAAGCTCCTAGTCCAGGGGAAGATCGATGATGACAAGGACCTTCCTCCAGAGCTGACAGAGAGGGAAAGCCTTCTCCTGGAGTTGATGCCCTGAATTTGGACTTGAAGCCTCCTAGACTGTGAGAAAATAAATTTCTCTTTGTTAAAGCCGTCTACTTGTGGTATTTCTGTTGGAGCAGCACGAGATGACCAAGACAGTGTGTGTCGGGTTGTATCCTTTCACCACACCCATTCAATCTGTATGTTTAGCAAATAATCTGAGAAGATGGACTATATGAAGAACAGGGCATCAGGATTGGAGGAAGACTCATTAACAACCTGCGTTATGCAGATGACATAACCTTGCTTGTTGAAAGTGAAGAGGACTTGAAGCACTTACTGATGAATATCAAAGACCACAGCCTTCAGTATGGATTATACCTCAACATAAAGAAAACAAAAATCTTCACAACTAGACCAATAAGTGACATCATGATAAACAGAGAAAATATTGAAGTTGTCAACGATTTCATTTTACTTGGATCCACAATCAACGCCCATCGTACCAGCGGTCAAGAAATCAAAGGGCACATTGCATTGGGCAAATCTGCTGCAAAAGACCTCTTTAAAGTATTAAAAAGCAAAGACATAACCTGGAAGACTAAGGTGCACCTGATCCAAGCCATGGTGTTTTCTATCGCCTCATATGCATGCGAAAGCTGGACAATGAAAAAGAAAGACCGAAGAAGAACTGACACCTTTGAACTATGGTGTTGGCAAAGAATCCTGAATATACCATGAACTGCTCAAAGAACAAACAAATCTGTCTTGGAAGAAGTAAAGCCAGAATGCTCCTTAGAAGCTCCTTAGAGGCATATGATTGTCCCATTCAAAATGGGCCAATAACAGTCCATTTCAGCTCACTAATGCCTAGGATGTTGATGTTTATGTGTTACATTTCATTTTTGATGATGTCCAATTTTCCTAGATTCGTACTTCGTACATTTCACGTTCTGATTATTAATAGATGTTTGCAGCTGTTTTTTCTCATTTTGAGTCGTGCCATATCAGCAAATGAAAGTCCCGAAAGTTTGACTCCGTCAACATCATTAAGGTCGACTCTACTTTGAGGAGGCAGCTCTTCCCCAGTCATATTTTGAGTGCCTTCCAACCTGGGGGGGCTCATCTTCCGGCACTATATCAGACAATGTTCTGCTGCTATTCATAAGGGTTTCCCTGGCTAATTCTTTTCAGAAGTAGACTGTCAGGTCCTTCTTCCTAGTCTGTCTTAATCTGGAGGCTCAGCTGAAACCTGTCGGCCATGGGTGACCCTACTGGTATTTGAATACTGGTGGCATAGCTTCCAGCATCACAGCACGGGAGCCCCCACAGATAGACCGCTGGCTATCAGCAGTTTGGCTGTTAACTGCAGACTGTTCAGTATGAAGTGTCTTATCTGCAGGGAGATGCACCGCATTGGTGGAGGGGAAGGGTATCCGGCCTGCAGCCAAGTGTTGACCAGAAGGGCCGAGGGTGGTGCCCAGTGGGCAGGCTGCTGACTTGCTGCCTGGGTGGGAGGCCATGGGGGCTGGCCCAGGCTGGAAGGGTAGCCCAGAAGTGAACAGGGTCAAGAGAGGTTTGAGCATGTGGGGACACCAGGAAAGTCAGTTGGGCAAGTTACATTGAAGATCCTTGCCTTTGGTGATCTAAGATACCGGCCTGATGCAGGTGGGTCAGCAGGGGGGTGCCCTGGGGGGACAGATGGGATCCCAGGATGAGCCCAAAAGACCCTGCATATATAAGTCAGGTTAAGGGAGAGAGACTTTGAGGGAGGAGACCAGTGGGGAGGGGGCTCCCAGAGACCCAGGGAGAGTTGAGAAGAAGGGAATTGGTGCCTCAAGGGTGGTGCAGAGGACAGCTTGACCAGTCACATCAGGAGGCCCTGAAGGCTGCAGAGGGGTGTGAGGGGAGGTGGCATCTCCAGCACTCTGAACAGAGCCCACAGTGGGGGCCAGAGTGACTGTCTGTCCCTCTGTCTCCCCATCAGCCCCTCCCCAGGGCAGTCCTGTTCCGCACTGTTTGCCCAAGGGGCACTCTCCTCCCTCAGAAGGGCCAGGTGTGCACCAGGGGGACCAGGTGCAGCCGGCCCCTTCCTGCTTCCTTCACGCGGCTTTCAGGTCTGAGAGGCTGGATTGGGTGTCTGGGGTGGGGGTGCAGGGCAGAGCAGCGGGGCCCCACCTTTAACCTGGTCGACATCTGGTACCCTCGAGGCTTCTCCGTCTCTCCCCCTGGCCAGATGATCTTCCTGTCGTTGGGGATGACCTGGGGGTGGGAGTATGAGATGGAGGGTGGCCGCGCAGGGGTCTTGGCCCCAGGACCCTAAGGCCCCAGCCCCCACCCCCTCATGACCCCCACCTACATGGGTGCCGTTGTAGATGCCCACTTGCACCAACTTGCGGTTCTGCAGGTTCATGATGCTGTAGTTGGCGAACTTCCGGTCCCCGTCCTCGTTGAACTCCACACGGCCGGTCACCCCATCTGCGTACTTCGAAGACATCAGCACCCTGGGGCGAGGGAGACAATCAGGGACCCTCCTTTTTCCCACCCTCCTCCTGCACCAGAGTCTCCATGAGCCCGATGGAAGGGTGGTCTGTGCACATGCCAGGCAGAAGGGTGGTCTGCACACGTGCCAGGCAGAAGGGCAGCAGTAGCTTGCGGGGGCTGATGGGCCCTGGGCACCACAGCCAGTTTCCAGAGCTTTCCGTGGGTCCAGACCCTCCAACCTCACAGCAGCAACCTCAGTTTCCAGAAGAGGAGACAAGCCCACGGGCCCACATCACTCATCCGGCAAGTGGTGGAGGCAGGGTAGGCCATGTACCCAACCGCCAGGCCTCCTGCCTCACTGTGTGTGCCCGTGTGTGTGTGTGTGTGCCCATGTGTATGTATATGTGTGTGTGCCCATGTGTGTGTGTGCCCATGTATATGTGTGTGTGCCCGTGTGTGTGTGTCCATGTGTATATGTGTGTGCCCATGTGTATGTATATGTGTGTGTGCCCTTGTGTGTGTGTGTGTGCATTGCACCAGTGGGGCCATGTTGGTGAGCGTGTGTGCACAGGTGGGACCTGGTGAGGTGCCCAGTGTATGTATATGTGTGTGTGCCCATACGTGTGTATGTGTGTGTGTGTGTGCTGCACCAGTGGGGCCATGTTGGTGAGCCTGTGTGCACAGGCGGGACCTGGTGAGGCACCCAGTGTCGTGTTGTCTGTGCTCCTCCGTGCATGTGCGTGTGTGCTGCGTGCCACTCTGAGTCCGTTTGTGTGCACACATAGAGCTGTGTCTGCATGTCTCTGTGCACATGTGCACACACGTGCTCATATGCTGCCTCCATCTGCACTGTGTGGACACCGTGGGGCGGCTCTGCCCACACACTGTGGTTGCTCCTCCGTGGTGGCGGGGCCTGGGGCTGGGCTGAGGCCTGCCCACCCAGGTGTCCTGGTGTGGTGGGGTGCTAGGAGCTGACTCCTTCTTGCTCCAGTGTGGCCCTGGCTCTATGGCTCAGGGCTGCCTCTGGGTCCCCGTCTCACCTCCTGGGTCCTGGACGCTCCAGACCCCACCTCCAGCTAGAGCCTCCTGCCAAGGGCTGCCAGCCATGATGGGGGGTGGGAGGTGGTCTCGGGCGGTCTGCAGTGGCTGTCTCGGCTTGTGACAGCGCAGGTGTTGGTGTCAGAGTTGGAAATGGGGCCGATGATCATCACAGCGGAGATGGAGATGGTGGGGAGGTGGGGGGGGGAGGAAAAGGTGAGGGTGGAGGGAGATGGGGAGGCGGAGAGGCAACCGAGAAGAGAGGTGGCGGCAGAGGAGGGAGGTGGAAGGGCACAGGGGGAGATGGTGAGGGTAGAGGGGGATCGGGGAGGAGGAGGGGTATGGGGGGCAGTGGTGGGGAAGGTTGTGGGATGTGGGAGGAGGTGGAGAGAAGAGGGAGGTGGTGGAAGGAGGTGGAGGTGGTATGGGTAGAAGGAGGTGCGGATCGCTGTGGGCTACGGACGGCAAACTGAGCTTGACCAGCTGCAGAGCCCCCGCCCACCTCTGGAAGCGCGGCCCCGCCCACCTCTGGAAGCAGGGTCCCGCCCACATCTGGAAGCAGGGTCCCGCCCACCTCTTGAAGAGCGGCCCGGTCTTCCAGATGTTGGTGTTGCCCACGCAGCCCCGCGGCGGGTCGGTGATGTTCTCCTTCTCCAGGAGCTCGTGCACGGCCTGCGCCACCACGCCCACGGCGTCGCTGATGTGCGCAGACTCGTTCTTGCCGTTGATGAGCTGCAGCCCGATGATGCCTGGGGGAGCGCCCGCTTAGAAGCCCGAGCTGCCTCTCCCGCCCCACCGGGACCCTAAGAGCCCCGGCACTCACCGTCTGGTGCGTAGCGCAGGGCGTTTCCCGAGATCTCGCGCTCGCCCACCAGCCACACGTACCCCGAGCCCGTCATGTTCAGCATCGCGGCTGCGCGGTACACGGTGGCAGCATCGTCCTCGCTGTGGGGCAGACGGGGGTGATGGGCCTGGACTCCAGCCCTCCCCACACGCAGGCCCGGAGTCCCTTTGTTCCCAGGGTCCTCCTTTTATGAAGCACGGTCAGGCCCTAAGAGCCTGGGCCCGGAGACCCCACTGAAGTGATGGGGCCCAGGCAACACCCCTCCCACCAGCACCACGTTTGGGCCCAAAGACCGCACAGAGGTGACAGGCCCAGTTCCCCCCTCCCCAGTACCCGAGCCTTCCACCAGCCTGGGCCTCAAGACCCTCTAAAAGTAGTAGCCCGGGCCCCCTCCCCCAGCTTCCCTGGCCTCTCTTGCTAGCCCCTGGCCCTTGGGCTGGGACCTGGCCTATAGGAACGACTTCCTGCTTGGGCCCCTGACTGTCCAGCCTCCCCCACCCTCAGGAAGCCCCGCCCAGGTGACCTGGGGTGGAGACAGATCGTATATTGATCACTCACTCACTCACCAGTACCAGGCCCTGCTCTAACCGCTTTACATGGATCATCTTAATTAATTCTCAGACATCCCTAGGAGGCAAGCATTAGTACTATCCCTGTGCCAGGAGGGGAAGTTGAGGCACATAGAGGCACTCAGGGAACACAAATGGTGGTGACTGGTAGAGGCAGACCTGTGCCTGGACAGCCCACCCCAGAGCCCCTGTCTTGCCGTCTCCTGGGCCAGCCCACCCCAGAGCCCTTGTCCTGCCATCTCCTGGACAGCCCACCCCAGAGCCTTTGTCCTGCCGTCTCCTGGACCAGCCCCTCCTCACAGCCCTTGTCCTGCCATCTCCTGGACCAGCCCCCGCCTCAGCCCTTGTCCTGCCGTCTCCTGGACCAGCCCCACCTCACAGCCCTTGTCCTGCCATCTCCTGGACCAGCCCCAGCTCACAGCCCTTGTCCTGCCGTCTCCTGTACCAGCCCCACCTCACAGCCCTTGTCCTGCCGTCTCCTGGACCAGCCCCACCTCACAGCCCTTGTCCTGCCGTCTCCATGTCCTGAGTGTGAAAGGAGGGCAGGGACTCTCCAGGCTGCTGAGACGCTGGCAGGACCCAGTGCTGGGGAGCTGCCCTGAGCATCATAGCAGGAGCCCCCCAGTGAGAGGGGCAAGTGGCCGCTCGCCATCTGGAGCCTGACAAGCAGCTGCACACCCACTGCCACCCATGCTGGGGCCACCACGGGGACCCGAGAGGCTTCTCTCCTCCCAGGCACTCAGGGTGTCCCCGTGGTGGAGTCCGTGTGGGCAATGAAGCAGGAGACTCAGTCCCCTGGGACTGGGGTGACCCTGGGGTCTGAGCGGGACTGTGGGGGGCACCTGCCACACCCTTCCCTGCAGGGCCTGACCTGGGTCACACCTTGCACTTTGCTCCTCCAATGCATGGGCAGTGGGGTGCAAGAGGTTGCACAGTTGCACCAAGAGCTGACCCTGAAAACCAAGGGCCCTCAGCCACCTGGGGGCTTGCTCCTCATTTTTTCATTTTCTCAAGGACTAGGCAGTAGTAGTTTTATTGACTACACAAAGGCATTCGACTGTGTGGATCATAACAAATTACGGATAACACTGCAAAGAATGAGAATTCCAGAACGCTTAATTGTGCTGATTTGGAACCTGTACATAGACCGAGAGGCAGTCGTTCAAACAGAACAAGAGGATACTGAGTGGTTTAAAATCAGGAAAGGTGTGCGTCAGGGTTGCATCCTTTCACCATACTTATTCAATCTGTATGCTGAGCAAACAATCCGAGAAGCTGGACTTTATGAAGAAGAAAGGGGCATCAGGATTGGAGGAAGACTCATTAACAACCTGCGATATGCAGATGACACAACCTTGCTTGCTGAAAGTGAACAGGACTTGAAGCACTTACCGATGAAGATCAAAGACCACAGCCTTCAGTAAGGATTACACCTCAACATAAAGAAAACAAAAATCTTCACAACTGGACCAATAAGCAACACCATAGTACAGGGTGAAAATATTGAAGTTGTCAAGAATTTTATTTTACTTGGATCCACAATCAATGCCTATGGAGGCAGAAGTCAAGAAATCAAACAACATATTGCATTGGCCAAATCTGCTGCAAAAGACCTCTTTAAAGTGTTAAAAAGCAAAGATGTCACTTTGAGGACCAAGGTATGCCTGACCCAAACCATGGTGTTTTCAGTTGCCTCATATGCATGTGAAAGCTGGACAATGAATAAGGAAGACTGAAGAAGAATGGATATCTTTGAATTATGATGTAGGCAAAGAATATTGAATATATCATCTACTGCCAAAAGAATGAACAAATCTGTATTGGAAGAAGTACAACCAGAATGCTCCTTAGAAGCAAGGATGGCAAGACTCTGTTTACATACTTTGGACATGTTATCAGGAGGGATCCGTCCCTAGGGGACATCATGCTTGGTAAAGTAGAGGACCAGCAAAAAAGAAGAAGACCCTCAACGAGATTGATTGACACAGTGGTTGCAACCATGGGCTCAAACATAGCCATGATTGTGAGGATGGCGCAGGACTGGGCAGCATTTCATTCTGTCGGACACAGTTCATGATGAGTTGGAACCGACTCGATGGCACAGAACAACGACAGACAGTAGAGAAGTGCACACTATCCTTGTTCGCTCCAGTGAGAACGCTCTTGGTGGACGTAAGCAGCAGAAAGTTGAGGCGCTTCCAGCCAGTGCCACACTGCTGACCCTGTGGAAGCGCTGCTCATCAAACCCGGTAGCATCACCCCAGTGAAAGCTACACCACAGAGTGTCAGGCGTGGCCTGCCCACTGTCAACTGTGCCGGCCAAGACCCGGCAGAGGATCACACCTCCTCCACAAAATTCAGGCTGCGGCGTCTAGGGGAAATCAGTTAGGTGGCGTCACAAACACACCACACCAGAAGCAGCTTTGATCAGTGAAACAGCTATTGATGAAAACCCTGTCAGTCAGACCTCATCATCATGTTTTATGTAAATAATGGATTCCAATTCAGTAGAATAAAAATTAAGAGTTTTGGAAAGGAATTCTCTGCACTGTATAGAAAACTGGTGACGGATGAAGACTGTGTATGTGGCGTGTACATGGTGCGTGCTCATGGGTGTGTGTGTGTGTGCATCTGTCTCCCGTGAGAGTGTCCCTTTCCCTGGGCTGACGTTTTCCTTGGAGCCAAGCCTGGTATGCCTGTCCTCAACCCTGGGGGCTGGCGGCACGGGGCAGGCCCCTGTCAGCATGCATCCTGGGTGAATGAAGCCCGCTGCCTGCAGAGCAGGGACTCATTGGCTGGAGGGAAAACAGCAGGGCTGGGACCGTGTGCGATGGGGCTGTGTGGATTGGCTTCACATGTGGTTTCTGGCCCGGGTCCTGGCGGTCACTCAGATTACGTATAGGGATGGGGCAGGGACAGCTTCGTTGAGAATGGGCCCAACTGTTGAACACACTAGTTTTGGGGAAATGGGTTCCTTGAGCTGCTCTGTCCTGCCTGAATCGGTCTTCTCCTACTAACGAGCTGTTTGTCCATTTGTCTGTCTGTTCATCTGTCCACCTGCCGGCCATACTTCCATCCCATCTCAGCTACCCAATCTTTCTCAAGCCCTCTGTTGAGTGAGGCTGGGAGTAAACAATCAAGAGTCGAGAGTCGGGAAATCAGACAGACTGGACGGCTTTCCCAGGGCGGGGCCTTCCCCGGGCAGGGCTTCCCTGGGCGGGGCCTTCCCTGGGCGGGGCCTTCCCCGGGCAGGGCTTCCCTGTAGCCGGCTCCCGCAGCCCCTAACCTTCCCTGGGCACATCTTTAAACCTTTCTCACGGATCCTTGCAGGGTCCTCCCTGCAGTGTCCAGGGTTGGGTGGGTGGTGGTGTGAGCAAGTGACCAAAGCCTCTGTGCTCTGGTTCCCCACTGTAAAAAGGGGTGGGGGAAGGGTGTCTCTGGTCGTGGCTGCCGTAAGAGCAGGAGAGGAGAGAATTTGCTTCGGCGTGGGGCAGCTCTTAGCGCTGCCTCCGGGACTGGGGTGGGGGCCCAGCCACATGACGGCCAGATTCCCGCCTTCCAGCCCAAGGAGCTTGGATTGGCCACCTGGCACGCTGCCCTGGGGAGGGGCACCCCCAGCTCTGTGCTGGAGGGTTTGCTGATCTAACGCAAACTGACGTCTCCAGAGACAGTTGGGGTTCCTCCCCCCTTGCAGGGCAGCAGGATTTGGGGTGCATTCCTTTGGGCACAACGTCCCCTGCTGCCTTCCTTGGGGTCCCTATGGGGCTCTTCTTTTCCTATTCCCGGTGGTCTGGCATTTCCCTTCCTAGGAGAGCTTAGCCATTTGCAAATAGGGAGGTGTTTACTGTGGCCTCGTCCCGCGAGGCTGTGATGGGGGGCCACGCCCTGTCCAGGGCAGCCTGGTTTCCATGGTGCCGAATTTGTTTCCTGTCTCTTTCCCTCCCACTGCCTGCTCTGGCTGCTCTGATCCTTCAGTCTGTCGGACTGGGGCCCTCTCCCTGCTGGGGGCTGTCCCACCTGGGCTCATGGGCACACCTCCACCCTCACTCCCTCTGGGCAGCTCAAGGAACCCATTTCCCCAAAACTAGTGTGTTCAACAGTTGGACCCGCTCTCAATGAAGCTGTCCCTGCCCCATCCCTATCTGTAATCTGAGTGTCGGCCAGAACACTGGCCTTCCCTGGCTCCAGCTCCCAGAGCCCTCTGCTTACTTCTGGCCACACCATTTACTGTCCTGTACCCTGCATATGTGTGGGAGTGCCTCCCTGAGTCAGGGGCTCCTAAAGGCAGGTGCTTTGGCTTAGCCTCGTCATCCCCACAACCCCCCTCAGAGCAAGAGGCAGCAAGTGACTGTGGAAGGATGGAGGGATGGACGCATGGGCAGATGGGGGCCAGGGAGCCCAACATCATTGGTGCTGTGGGTAGGGCTCTCCTTGGCAAGGAGATTTGGGGAGCTGAAGTTGGCTCTGCTCAGCAGTGTCCCCAGCGCTGGTCCAGGTGGCTGGGCCATGGCCCAGGTACAGCCCTGGGTGGATTGGGGGCCCAGCCCTGCCTCACCTGGCCGAGAGGATAATGACGCGTGCCTCCAGCTCCCGTGCCTCCATCAGCAGGGCCGTCACGTTCTTGGTCCCCGGGTCGAACTGCAGCACCTTCTCAGCCTGTGGTGTGAGCGGGGGCGTTAGCAGGTGGCTGGGGGCAGGGACATAGCACCTCAGGGGCTGAGGGTCTGGCTGCAGCCGCTAGGAACCCCACTGCAGCTGAGTGAGGGCCGCATGGCCTGCACCCGGCTCCTGCGCTCCTGTCCACCTGCCTGCCTCGCTCCTTGCCTGCCCTGGCCTGCCTCTCTGGTCCTGCGATCCAGCCTGTGGGCTCTCCTGCACTCACTGCCTGCAGCCCTCTCTGCTCTCTCTGCCTCTCAGTTCTCTCTCTCCACCATTCACTCTCCTCTCCTGGTGTTTGCACTGAGCATGCAAGCTGGAGTGGCCCGAGACTCAGAAAGGCGTGCAGCGGACAGGAAAAAGAGTTTTGGAATGCAACCGGGAGCTGAGATAGGGCCGACTGATCCAACACCACGGGAGAGCCTCTCTCTCGGGCCTGGTTGCTCAGGCCCCTGCAGGATTGGCCTGGACCCCTGGCGGCCAGGCTGCCGGGCAGGCTCCCTCCCGGGTTCCACGGAGGAAACCCTGGTAGACCCGGAGGTTCGCATGCACTTCCCGGAGAGCGGCACTTCCTGCGGCTCTGCCTTCAAGGCCATAGCGGGTGGGCCGCTGACACCCACGCGCCTTCACCTGCCTTCGCCTTGCCCTCGTCTGCCTGCCTGCCTGCCTGCCTGCTTGCCTGCCTGCCTCACGGGCTCGCTCTCCTCCTTGCTGCTCGGGCCTGCGGCTGGCGCGGCTCTGCAGGACGCGACCCTATGGCCGCGGCGCCGCAGGCCAGGGCGCCCTAGTCGGTGGGTGGCGTGCACGTCCATGCATATATACCTTGGGTCCGCGCTTGTTGTCATAGGACAGTTGGTCGAGGTTTTCATAGTTCCTTTTTTTACTCTGATGAATAATGTGCACAGAGAAAATATGCAGACACAGAAGATTATAAACGGTTGAAAATGACGGCGCTAAAGCAATCACACCACCTCCTCGCACGTCTGCAGACGGGCGCGTACCTGGAGCTCGCAAACACCTGGCCGGGGCGGGGCCGGGGCCGGGCGGGGCTGGGGGCGGGGCGCGGCCGGGGCGTGGCAGCCACGGAGGCTCCCGCCGTGGAGCTGTGCTCTTGGAAAGGGACCCAGTTCTGGAGAAGGTGAAACCCTGTCCCCGCCCACGCCCAACGCGGTCCCGCTTGGGGTCCCACCTGCCACCCCCATCCCTGCCATACACCTGCCTGTGGCTCCAGCAGCCCCCCCCCAGGTCGGTCCTAGTCCTCCCCCATGCCCTGTCCTGCGTCCCTCCGGCCGCCGCTCCCTCCCCATATCCTCCCAGCTGCCTCTCTGGAGGCCGAGGTGTTCTCACGAACTGCAGTGTGTGTACCTGTGTGTGCACATCCCTCCACCCACGTGTGTGCTCAAGACTGAGTGTGACCCAGGGTTTGGGCACGGCAGGTGTGCCTGCAGGGGTAAGGCGTGCCCTTCGTGTCTGCACGGGGCGTTAGGATCCTGCCCACGCATGCACACATGTGGTGGGGAGTGCGACGGTGTTGGAGGGGAACGACTGGGTGTGTGCGCGTGAGCGTGGGTGCGAGGGTGCGCATCGGACCCCTGAGAAAGCGGCAGGGCGCCTGTGAGTGGGAGGATGTAGCTGGGTTGCAGGAGTGTGTGCTTGTGAGTGTGAGGGGCAGGTGTGGCAGTGTGCACACACTGGGGAGGTGTCAGCGTGTGATGGAGCTGGCGGGCACGCCAGGAGGTCACGTTCCGGGCTGGCACTGGGGTGGCACAGAGCATCTTTTCCTTGCCCTTGCCTCCCAAGGGCGCTGTCTTGGAAGGGGTGGGTCCCTCGGCGCTGTAAGCCCTCTCTCCCTCTCTCCCTCCCAGATTCCTCCAATCCCCGATAGGACCCCCCTCAGCACCCTGTGGCCTCACCCCCCTGCCGGCGCCCTCTACTCCCTTTGGGGGCCTGTGGCACCCTGAGGGGCCAGGGGTGGGTGCCCAGTTTGATGAAGCCAGCTCTGCTTCCCAGGCAGAGCATGCTCCCTCCCCCACCCACCACCCCTCCCCTAGTCTGGCCTCCCTAGGCCCCTCCCCCAACCTGGGCCTACCCCTCTCTGCTGCCCCTGGGTGGGGGTGGGGGTGGGGGAGCCGTGGTGGGTGCGCAGCAACCCGGGCTCTGGGCTAGGTGAGGGCGGGTCCCTGGGCGATCGCCAGCTGCTCCTCAGACTGGCAGCGAGGCAGGCAAGGAAGGGGATGGGGGGGTCACCTGGACCCCCAGAAATCCCTGCTCTGGTCCGTCTGCAGGCCCACAGAGGGGGCCAGACTGGGGGCAAGGTGGACAGTGTGTTCTAGAACCAGCTGTCTCACTGGGCCAGGGCGGGAGACCCCAGGGAGGGAGATGCCGAGAGGAGGGGGCTGGCGTGTCTCCAGCTGAGGGGGGCCCCCTGCCAGGTGTGGCAGATGTGCCGGATGGGGGCCGTGGTGAGGGCGAAGGGGAGCTGTGAGGTGAAGGGCGATGGGGAGGTGAGGTCAGCGTGAGGACATGGAATGGGTCACAGCGGGGGGCCTGGGTGCTTGGGGAGGGGCTTCGGGGAGCTCGGCGGAGTCTCCACCACTTTGAGGAGGGGCGCCCTAGGGCAGGCGGCTGGGGGCTGGGCGGAGGCAGCGCCCTGAGTTCTGAGCCTAGTGCGGGGACAGGTGTGCTGGGACAGGTGTGCGGGCCCGGGTGGGCGGGGTCCGGCGGGGGCGGGGCGGGGTGTTTGCGGAGCTCCAGGTGGTCCTGCCCTCGCCCGGCAGGGGCTGACACGAAGGCGATTTCGACTAATGGCAAAAGCGAGTGAAATGAGCCGAGGACAGGCCGGGGCGGGCGCTCGCAGACGTGGTGGTGCTGACCATGCACGATGGAAAGAAAAGGTGTCACACACGGAGCCACAGACACAGCGGCGGGCGGCCGGCTCCGCTCTTCTCCTGCTCCGCGCTCGGCGACGCCGCCCGCGGCCGCCGCTCACCTTGGACTCGCGCTCCTCCAGCAGCGTCTCCAGGCGCTTCTGCGCCGCCCGGCCCTCGTGGTCGTCGCTGGCGAGCAGGATGATGTGGTTCCAGTTATAGACGCGCATCATCTCAAACCAGACGCTGGACTGGTGCGAGTAGGGCGGCACGGTGCGCAGGAAGCTCAGGTGGATGCTCTGTGGGCGGACGGGGGGCTGAGGGCGCTGCCTAGACCCGGTGCCCCCACTGCCTTCCACCATTGGCACCTGCTAGCCCAGAGGTTCCCCCCTTCCTTCCGCCTGTGGGGCCAGGTGAGGCCCACTTGCCTGACACGGCCCCCCACTTCACCTGCTCCTGCCCTTCCACACTGCCTTCTCCCTCACACCCCGCTGCCATCGATTCCTACTCATGGCGACGCTAAAGGACAGGGTAGAGCTGCCCTCCAGGCTTTCCAAGGAGCGGCAAGTGAATTTGAACGGCTGACCTTTTTGTCAACAGCTGAGCCCTTAACCTGTGACACCAGGGCTCCCCCTCTTCCCCCACATCATCTAATCGGAGGCGGAGAGGCCTCAGCAGCCCTGACAGGGCACTGGGTCTGCGTGCCATGCCCTGGGGATGAGCTCCCCATCTCCTGGCCGCCCACCCCTTTCTGGGCAATTTGAACCCTGGGCAAATCTCCCTGACAGGCAACATCTTGAAGATCCCCCGTGGGCGGGTGTGGGGCATGCAGGATCCTTCTCAAATGCAACATCTGTCTCCAGGACATCTTCACTCTTGGGGTTAAATATTTCATGGATTCTCCAGAGTCCAGAGGCCGCCCCTTGCTGGCCTTGCCCTGTTTCTCTGTGTGCACTTGGGTTTGTCACTAGTTGTCCAGGAGAGGCGTCTCACAGAGCCCAGCATCCTGGCATGGGCAGGCTGGCCAGGAGAGGAGCAGGCTCTGCCCTCCCTGACCTAGGCCCCCTTTGTCCAGGTGACTACCAGTCCCTGTAGTGTCCCTGTGTACCCATGTACCCATACTGATCTTGTGGTCCTCTGAGGCCTCCAGATTCTTTTTCACCTGCTCCCTCTTTGTGACTGGGACAGTGCCTTGGAACCTGAGTGCAAGAATCCCCGCTGCCTTTGTCCATCATCCACTTGGCTTCGATGGGCCTCGAGGAGGGTTATAACTGGGATCTTGGGTGGACCCTGACTTGGGCCTCGCCGCTCTGTGAATTGTGAGATTTGGCCGTGGATGTGGCCTCACGTGGGCCCTGAGGGTTGGGCCGTGATGTGAGAGTGCCTTCCTCTCTGGCTTGTTTCCTCCACAGGGCTGTCTTCTCCCCTTTACCTGTAAGGACACCGGCTGGAGGGCATGGGGGAGAGAGAGTGCCCAAAGGAGCAGTACACCTGTCTCAGCTGTATGCAGGGGCTTTCTGTGCTCTCAGGCTGGTGCCTGCTCAGGCCTCCAGCCTACCTCCTCCCTCTGGCCCCCAAGACTGCCACCTCACTGGGGCAGACCCATCCCTGTTTTCCCCCAGGCACCCCAGTCCTGGCCAGACAGTCTCTGTGCCTTCAAGCAGCCTGATCCAGACTGTGGGCTCTGAGCAGGGTGGATTTGGAGAAGATGAAGATGGGGAGCCCCAGCGATCCTCAGCTGCAGAGCCCAGCCCTCTATCCTCAGCTCTGCGGGCCACACAGGATGTCCCTGGGCAAGTGGCCCCTGCTGGTGTGTCTGCAGGTGGTCACAGCCCTGGAGGCAGATGTGGAGCAGACTGTGGGAACACTCCCAGCCGGGATGGCTCCCCATGCCGCCAAGTCCTGAAACGAGCTGGGGGGGTCCTCCCAGACTCATGATCAGGCGGACGCCTGGGTGGCCTGGAGCAAGCCCCCTCCCTCTCGGGCTGTGGTTTCTCTGCCTGCCCCTCAGCTCTTCTAGCCATGCTTCCAGGGTTGCTTGCTGCAGCCAGAGCCCCCAGCCCATGGGTCACGAGGACTCCTCAGGGGGCTGAGCCCTGGTGCCCTCAGTCCTCAGGCATGGCACCCCCAGACCAGCTCCTCCCACCATGAGCATCTCCTCTGTTCACCCTGGACAAATGCAGACAGATGCAGGCACCATTTCCCACTGTGTTCCGGGATGAAGAGACCAGAGCCATAGCTCTCATCTCTGCCCTTGTGTCCCACCCCCTACTGTCTGAGCGACCCTCCCCCTCCTGTCTGTGTGACCCACACCCTCCTGTCTGTGTGACCCACACCCTCCTGTCTGTGTGACCCACCCCCTCCTGAGTGACCCAACCCCTCCTGTCTGTGTGACCCACCCCCTCCTGAGTGACCCAACCCCTCCTGTCTGTGTGACCCGCCCCCTCCTGAGTGACCCACCCGCTCCTGTCTGTGTGACCCGCCCCCTTCTACCTGTGTGACCCACCTCCTCCTGTCTGTGTGTCCCACCCCCTCCTGTCTGTGTGACCCACCCCCTCCTGTCTGTGTGTCCCACCCCCTTCTGTCTGTGTGACCCACCTCCTCCTGTCTGTCTGTCCCACCCCCTCCTGTCTGTGTGTCCCCACCCCCACCTGCCTTGTGTGTCTCCCTGGAGTGTCCTGTGTGTTATCCAGGTCCCCAACTTCCCCCTTCCAAGTCCATGTTCCACTTCTTCCAGGAAGCCTTCCTGCCTGTCGCTTCTTCCAGGCAACAACCTCTCCTTCTGAAGGGTTGCCATTGTCACCTGTCACCTGTAAGTGGTCCTTCTGCCCATGTGTGAGTGTGTGCAAGACTTTGATGATGTGAATGTGTGTGTGAGTCTGTGTTTGGGTGTGAGCGGGTAAGACTGTTGACTGTGTGTGAGTGCATGGGTGTGTGAGTGTGTGGGTTTTTGTCTGGCTGTATGTGAGTTCACTGTGACTGTGTAAACTTGAGTGTGAGTGTGACAGCGTGTCACTGTGTGATGGCGCATGAGTGTGTGCGTGTGGATGTGTGAGCTCTAGGAGTGTAAGGTATGAGCATGTGATGATATGTGAGATACTTGGATGTGTGCATGTCACTATGCACACACGTATGTGTGTAAGATGTTTGAGTGTGCATGTCAGCGTGTGTGGGAGTTGTGAGAATGGAAGTCTGTGTGTTGAGTGTGTGAGTGCATGTGAATGTGTGTGCAGGGGTATGAAGGGGTGAGTGTGCTTCTGAACTGTGAGTGTGAATGTGTGTACGTATATGAGTGCGTATATGAAAGAGTGTGTGTGAGTGTGAGTTTGTGTGTGTGTGCATGGTGTGAGGCTGTGTTTGTGTGTAAGTGTGAAACTGTACGGGAGTGAGAGTGTGAGTGTGTGAGTTTGAGTGTGACTGTGTATGAATGTGAGCATGCATGGGTGTGAAAGTGTATGAGTGTGTATGAGTGTGAGTGTGAAAATGAGTGTGAGGGTGTATGGGTGTGAGTGTCTGTGTGTGTTCATGTACACCCTCCCGCTCCATGGGGGCAGAGCCTGTGGTCTGAGCACCTAGGTCCCCTCCTCCACTTCCTGACAGTGCCTGTCAGCCCTCCCAGGTCAGTTGCCTGTGGCCCTGGGCTGCACAGGAGCAGAGAGCCAGCTGGCCAGCTCCCCGGTGCAGGGCCCAGGCTTACCTTGTCCGAGTAGATGGACATGCGGGTGGTCAGCCCCAGGACAGGGATGCGGTAGAAGCCGGCTGTGTAGGAGACGGGGGTGGGAGTGAAGTGGTCGTTGGGGGTAGGAGGGTGGCTAACTAAGATGGCGTAGACCTGTGGACACAGGAGACAGAGTCAGTGTGGGCTGGCAGGCACCGCCCAGAGCCAGCTGCAACCTGGAAGCAGCAGAGGTGGAACTCGCAGGTGAGGAGGGGGTCCAGGTGGCGCCATGTGTGCACACGCACAGCCCAAGACGCGTGCTGACTCTCCCGTGGCAGCATTGCCCCCCCACACCTACCAAGCAGGACCCCATCACCATCCACTCGGTGAGCAAATTGTGGAGGCAGTGAGCGTGACCTCGGGCAAGTGGGCACCCTGTGTGAGATGGAGACTCTCCAGCTCTCTTACTTCCCAGCCAGTGTCCCCAACGCCCCAGGTGCCCCCTCCCGTCACTCCGCTGACCAGGAACGCTGGAGGGGCTGCCCAGAGGTGGTCATGAGACCCTCGACAGGGAAGGGGACAGGCGTGTCTTTATGCTGTCCGTGGGGCTTGTAATGCCCCCCTACCTTGCTGAGTGGGGATGAACTCCAGACTGTGCGGCTAGGGGTGCCCAGCCCACCCACTGTCCCTCCTCCTGGGTGGGGGCAGGGCAGTGCAGAGACCTGCATCACACACTGCAGAGCGAGCTTTAGTGAGACGAGCTTGACCAGGAGCTGCCAGGGATGCCTGCATCCCTTTGTGGGTGTCCCCCAGGGCCTGGGCCCTGGCTAGCTGGGCTTGGATGAGAGCCCATCCTGACTCTGACCTCTGACATCCTCCCACAAGGAACGGAAAGGAGACACTGAGAGGCTCACCACCAGGGCCCCCAGCCACACACGTCGGAAACCAGTGGCTCAGCTCCCTGTGTGGGTGTCTCCTCCCTCTCCCTCCCATCGCAGACACAGAACGGCTCAGGTCTTGCTCATCGGTGTCTTCCTCTGCCTCCTGAGCCACAGGTCCCACCTGCTTCTGCATGCGGGGTGGGGCACAATGCTCTGATCCCCCGAGGCAGGGCTGGGGCTGAAGTGTTACAGCGTGTTGGCTCCGAAGCTGGCTCAGTAGGAGAGAGCAGCTTTTGCTGCCTAACCTCTGAGGCATCCCAGACAGCCCAGAGACAGACAGTAACACTGGGTGCGTCGGAGGAGGCGTCCTCCAGACTGGCCCGCCCTACGCTCCCTGACTCCACCCCCTCACCCTTCCGCTAGCCTAGATGGATCGTGGGAGGGAAGCCACTGGCCCCAGATGTCCAGATGGGCTCAGTCCCATCCCATGGGGTCCTGGGCTGGGGCACAGTGTGGCTTGTGCGGTGGGGGGAGGGCCCTGAACAAAGCTCTGAAGTGGCCTCTGTGGTTGGCACTGCTGTGTACTGGTTCTCCTCCTCCCTCCTTGGTCCTCAGCCTAGTCAGACCCAGAGGTGTTGGGCCAAGGCGGTGGGCGAGTGTCTGCGTGAGCACGTGCATGCGTGTGTGTGCACGCTCCTATGCAGGTGTTTATGAGTGTGTGTTGGCATATTACGTGTCTATTTTAAGCCCCAGCATGTATATATTTGTATGTGTGCACGTATGCATGATTTAATCTGGTGTGCTACGTGGGTGTATATGGCCTGGTGTGGTGTAAGCACAGGGTGTGCATGTGCACCTGGGTGTACCAAGCAGTGTGTGTGCATGTGAGCATGTGTGCTCCTGGATGCGGGGGCACGTGTGTGCAAGTGAGCCTGTGCAATCAATTGTGTAATGCTGATCACAGGAGTGTGTGCTAGTGTAAGTCGACGTATGTGCGTGCGCAAGCAAGTTTTTCCATGTGTGTGCAAATGAGCCTGTGCACTTGATTGTGTAACATTAATTGCAGGAATGTGTGCTAGTGTAAATCGATGTCCCTGTGCACAAGCATGAATTTACATCAGGGCTTCTAACCGATTTGTTCCGATTTGAACCCCTGCTGAGAATTTGCATTTCCACCACAGATATACTGAATCAGAGTCTACATTTTAACAAGAGCCCCAGGTGATTCTTACGTATAATAAATTTGGAGAACCACTGCTCTCCTAGTGGTTCTCAGAATGGGTCCCCAACCAGCAGCATTAGCATTGCCTGGGAACTTGTTAGAATGCAAATTCTCAGCAGGGGTTCAAACCAGAATGAACCGGTTAAAAGCCCTGACTTCTGTGTGTGAGTGAACAGTGCCGTCGGTGTGTGACACCGATTGCAGGGGTGGGTGCTAGTGTAAGTCAGTGTCTCTCTGTGCACAAGCGTGTATTTACGTAAGTGTGTGCGTGAGCCTGTGTGCCATGGTTTGTGAGTGCACACTAGGTGAGCAAGTGTGAGCAGCGCTTGGGAGCGTCTGTTCCGCCTCTTACGTAAAGGCTGCATTGCAGTCATCCGCAGCTTCATTGGAATTCAGCAGGCAGCGGCCCCGGGGCGGACAGCTCGACAGGCAAATGCTCCGGAGTCGTGTCCTCCCCCGCAGCGCTCCGTGCTGTGCCCTGCCACCACCGCCTCTCACATGCGCATCCCCCACTCCCACCCCTACAGAATGTCCCACTTAAACGCTTGGGCCATTTCCCATCTCCTGCAGACCCCAGGGCCACTCTGGGGGAAGGAGAGAGAGAAGGGGGGAAGGGAAAGAGAATCCAGAAGCAGAAATAAAGATGGCATCAGGCCCTGTCTCTTTGAAGCCCGCAGTGCTGGCTCTGGCTGGGATGGGCACCCCTGCCCACACGCCAAATGCCCACCCCCGCCCCACTGACACACAATGACACAAACTGCCAAACGCCCCACACATGTTTGTACACTTGGAGGGGCTGTCAGGGCCAGGAGCGCCGGAAGCCCCAGGAGCCCTTCTGAGGGCTGGCCAGGGTGGCAGGTGACCAATCTGGTGACCAAGATGGGGGATCTGGCATCGCTGGTGTCTGGCTGTTAGTGAGGCCAGTCCTGTCCAGGCTGAGCCAGGTGACTTGGGGATCTTCTCTTAGGAGAGGGAGGGGGCCAGGAAAGGGTGGACTGAAACTGCGACAGGTGGGGAGGGAGGGGAAAGGCAGGCGGGTGGCCGAGGGGCAGGGGCGTGCAGGCACCTGGCTGGAGATGAGGTCCTCGCACACGGACAGGGCCATCTGGATGGCGTTGGGCTTGTGGGTGACGGAGGTGGCATTGAGCTGGATCTTCCAGGAGCCGTGCCGCTTGTTGGCCTGGTTCACCGCCTCGCGGAACATCTGCTCATGTTTCCGCGTGCTCAGCACGGCGCCGATGTTGACGATCTTGGGGTCGCAGGCGGCACGGGCGAAGGAGCAGGAGAAAAGCAGGGCGAGGGTCAGTAGGCTCATGGTGCTCATGGGCTCCTGACGCCGTGGGCCTGGCTCTGCGCGGCTCGAACGCGGGGCCTTCGGTGCATCCCCAACGGGGCGCCCCAGCGGTCTTCGGGGGCCGCGTCTTCCCCGGGAGCCTCAGTCCTGGCACTGTCTGCGAGAAGGGGGCGCCGAGGCTGCGGCCAGCCCCGTGCTTCCTCGGCGCAGGTCGGCTCAGCGAGCGGGGCTGGAGCGGCGAGGATGCAGGGTTTGCTGCGGCTGGCGCTGTCCGCAGTGCTGAAGCGGTGCCGGCGCTGTTGCCCGAGCGCCGGGTGGCTCCGCGGGCTGCGCAGGTCCCGGTCCACTGCCGCGGCGACTGCGGCAGCTGCGGAGCCGAGAGCAGGGCCGGCGTCTCCTACCCCTTCCACCGCCCCCGCTCCCCAGCACGGAGCCGAAGGGGGGCGCCTCCCGCTCCGGAGCGTGCGCCTGCGTTTGTGGGATCGTTTGCCAGAGCGCGCGTGAGCCAGGGAGTGCCTGTGTGTGCGAGTGTGTGTGTACGGAGGGGTCTCTGGGACGGTGGATTTTGCTGCCTCGGCCCTTCAGGGAGCTGAGGGTGAGAAGGCTAGAGGGCTCGGTGCCACAGCGAGCAGCCGGACCCCGACATGTCTCTTAACACGACCAAATGTGTGTCCTGCGTGTCTGTGTGTGCCCGCGCACGCCTGTGCACGAGTCCTCACTCATAGTCAGTGATGTTTGGGGGTCTGACTGTGGTTGGAGACCCAGGGGTGTGGAGAGGTCCTAATCCATGCCTCTAGCGGGTGGCAGTGGGGCTTCTTTCTCCCCAGGAGACCAAAAAATGGGGGAGGGACCCCATCTGCCCAATCTTGTGATTTGGAGTCCCCCCCTGGAGGGTTGGGAAGAAATGAGAGGGTGATAGAGGTTGCCCCCATGTGGGGAGGAGAGTCTGGGAGCCTGAACCTGCCCAGCTGCTGAGAGACCAGGGCAGGAAGGAGGAGCTGTGTCTGCAGCAGCTGGGACCAAGGTTCCTCCTGAGTTACGTGCCTTGTAGACATTCCTCATTCCCTGCTTGTACTCCTCTCTTCACCAGCTCCTACCCTAGTGCCCTCCCGCCTCTTTCTCCCTCCCCTTTTCTGGAGCCTTCCTTGTCCCTCTGGTCCTCACCATCCTAATTCTTTGTCCTCCTCCAGCCCCGGAGTGTGCTCCACCCTCCCCAGCTCAAAGGATGGCTGAAGCTCCACCCCCTGCAAATGACATCACCGTTTCCAGTAGCAACTGAGGATTTTGCAGACCCGACAGCAAAAGCCCCCAGTGGGGACAAAGCAGGGTCGTCCTTACACCTAAGTGCTGCTGTGAGCATCAGAGAGGGAGAGGCCATGCCCCCATCAGGGGCACCCTCACTACTCCCTCCCGCTCTCAGGACCAGCTGGCCGTCCCCAAAACCCCTTCGAGACTACCCTGGCACCAAGAGGAGCTTTGCCTGCTCCATTTCTCGGCTCCCTCCGTTTTGTAGGAAATCTATGCTTGGAGGCTGAGCTGCCCAATTCTGTGACAGGCCCCCATCTCTCTCTGTTGAGGGGGTCACAGTGGAAGAACACTAGCTCTGGGAACACTTCTTCCTCCCGGTGGGCTGCCATGAGGACATGGGGTGGGGGGAGGTTCAGGGGCCCAGAGCTTGCCCCTTCTCCAGAGAGTTTGGGTCTGATCTCCAAACTTCTGTGTCCACTAAGTGGCCAGAACTAAGAGCATGGGGTAGGTGGCCACCAGGTCAGCCAGCTCTGGTGGAGGGTGGGCAAACAGCTTCAAGGGAGTGAGGGGATGTGGCAGGGGCTGCAGCCAGAGGGCTTGTCCCCCCCCCCCCATCCCTCAGTGTGGTGCTGGAGTGGGCTTCTACAGAACCTGGAGACTGGAGAGCCCATTGCTAAGTATTCCAGAAATCTGTGAGCTGGTTGTTACACCATTGGGAGCTTGCCATTGACTGTGCTGGGAGTATTTATACCATGGAAATGATCAGGGCTTTTTTTCTTCTTCAGAAAGCTAGTTCACCAGCATACTACTGCCTCCCCCAGGCTGTCAGTACCCCAGCTTTTGTCCTGAGCCCCTTCCACAGGCCCCCGTGTTCCAGGATGGGGTGGAAGCTATGCTTGCCTCTCAGATGCCACCTCCAGGCCCCAGCCCCCTCCCGTGAGTGAGTCTCTCCTGGGCTCCGCTCTCCTTTTTCCTTCTAGGCTTCCTCCATTGGGGGTAGGAGTGGAACAGCTGGCAGAGATCTTGACCTTGCTCTGTCCTGCTGCTGTAGCAGATGAACCTTCCTGGACTTGGACCCACGAGTCCTGGTGAGACAGGATGCAAGGAGGACCGAAGAGCCCTGGTGCTGCCTCTGGGGTGGGACCTGCTCAACAGGTAAGGTCCCAGGGAGGGGCAACTGATTTTTCCCCAGGAGCTGTGGGACAGTTTCTCCACTGCTGAGACCCATGGGGGAGGGGCTGTCTGGGTGTTTGTCCAACTCAGTGCTTGTTAGCTCTGTCCAACACCCCTTCCTTGCTCTGGGAACTACAGCTGCTCCTCCCCCACTTCAACCACGTGGATCTAGTCAGGGTTGTTGATCATAGATAGAGCCCTTCCTTGGCCTCAGCTGATTGGCCTCGGGGTTGTCACATGACCCAAACCAGCTCAATCAGAGTTCTTCTCTAGGATTTTGGCTAGATTAGAAGGTGGAAAGGGTTTTACATCCTCTCTGGAGGTGAATTCCTGAGAAGTGTGGCTCAAAAGCCACCAGTGGACACATTTCCAGTCAAGAGGAGGCCACTTTGAGAGAAGGAAGCTGACAGGCAGGGAGGAGGGAGTGTGCAGGAGCCATGAGCAGGCATCCCTGCAAGAGCTGGCCAAGGGTGAGACGAGGGGCTTTTGTCCTATGTCCAGCTGTTCTGCGGGTCTGCCTCCACATCAGTACTGGGGAAATGGGCTGGCCTTCAGCAGGCCTGGCTACAGCATGAAGCAATGGACCAGGGCTGGGGCCTCTGTCCTCTGATCCTGAGAATCCCAAGGTCCCTCTCCCTCTGACACTGTCACAAGGAACTAGCCCCAGATGCCAATAGTCCTTTCCTGCTGGTTCTCATGCTCACTCCCACACCTCAGTCCACATTGTTCCACTGTCTCCCTCCACCACAAGATCCCTTCTTGTCCTGTCTCTGTCCCTCTGACTTTCCAAACCCCACCCTTCCTGGAAGGCCATCTTCCCAACATTGTGAAGACCCCAGAGGTTAATTCACCCTACAGCATTTACTGAGCACCTACTGTAGTGGGTTGAATAGAATCCCCCCAAAATGCAGGTCTACCTGGAACCTCAGAGTACAACCTTGTTTGGAAATAGGCTATTTGCAGATATAATTAGTTAAATTAACATGAGGTCATACTGGATCAGGGTGGGTCCTAAATCTAATGACTATGCCATTATACAAAGCGGAGAGGACACCCAGAGACACACAGGGAAAAACACTGTGTGAAGATGGAGGCAGAGATTGGTTGCATTCCACAAACCAAGGAATTCCTGGAGCCACCAGAAGCTGGATGAGGCAAGGAAGGATCTTGGTCTTCAGTCATTAGTGTTCAAAGCTTCACATCTATTCTTCAGATGGACTCTAAATTCAAGTGGGATATATTCAAGGTTGTACTTTGGCCCTCATGGACTTGTTCTAATTTTCTTCAGATTCAACTTGAACTTGTGTATGAGCAATTGATGGTCTATTCCACAGTTGGCCCCCAGCCTTGTTCTGACTGATGATACTGAGCTTCTCCATCATCTCTTTCCGCAGATGTAGTCAATTTGATTCCTGTGTATTCCATCTGGTGAAGTCCGCATGTATTGTTGCTGTTTTAATGTTGTTGAAAAAAGGGTATTTGCAATGAGTAAGTCTTTGGTCTTGCAAAATTCTATTATGCAATCTCTGCTGTTGTTTCTATCACCAAGGCCATGTTTTCCAACTACTGATCCTTCTTCTTTGTTTCCAACTTTCGCATTGCAGTCACCAGTAAGTATCATTGCATCTTGATTGCATGTTTGATCAATATCAGACTGCAGAAGTTGGTAAAAATCTTCAATTTCTTCATCTTTGGCATTAGTGGTTGGTGCATAAATTTGAATAACAGTGGTATTAATTGGCCTTTCTTGTAGATGTATGGATAATATCCTATACTGACGGTGTGTACTTCAGGGTAGATCTTGAAATATTGTTTTTGACAATGAATGTAATGTCATTCCTCTTCAATTTATCATTCATGGCACAGTAGACCATGTGACTGTTCAGTTCAAAATGGTCAATATCAGTCTCTTTCAGCTCACTAATGCCTAGGACATCGATCTTTATGCATTCCATTTCATTTTTGACGACTTCCAAGTCTCCTGGATTCATACTTCATACATTCCGCATTCCAATTATTAATGAGGGTTTGTTACAGAGAAGGTCAGGACCTGCAGGACCTTGCAGGCCGCGCTGAGGGCTTCAGATTTGTTCTATGTATGATGAAAAGCCATTGGAGGGTTTAGACCAGGACAGTGACATGATTCAATTTACTTTTAAAAAAAAGATCACCTGGTTGATATATGGAGAATAGCGTTCAGCAGGGCAAGGGAGGAAGCAGGACAATCAACCAGGAAGTTTCTGTGATAATCCATGTGACAGGTGATGGTGGCTTAGATCAGGGGAGAGCTGTGGCAAGATATGGGCTGTGGAGAGTGAGGAGTTGAGAATAACTCTGAAGTTTTTGGCCTGAGCAACTGAGAGGATGGTGGTACTGCTTACCAAGAAAGGAAACTTTGTGAGGCTTGAGCAGGTTTTTGAAGCAGTCTGGTGAAATGAGTTCCTTTATGTGGCATTTTGCCTTGGTTCTTCGCAAAAACAGCTTGAGAGATTTCCCCCTAAGCCCTGAGAAGTTACCTTTGCCCTAGTTTTCTACCCCAGAGGGTTTGTTACTTTTGTCCAGGTTGATTGACATTTCCTGGGCAAGCTGTACATCACTTGAGGTTTAATCCTTTTTGTCTGGTACTGGGCTGCAGTCTGCCCTGTGATTGGTTTATTTTACACACTTTGCAGGGATTGGTGAATATACTATGGACTATGCAAATGAAGTGATTATGGACGATGCAAATGAGATGACTATGGTCCACCAAGGGGATTGGTCAATTCTTGGCCCTGGAGGGAGGGCCATGCCTTGAAATTGACAAGGAGTTTTCTTAGATATGCAGCCAACTCCGCAAAGGTCTCAAAAAGAAAGGGGAAAAGAGGAAAGGCAAGAGAGGAAGGAGAGAGAGTGGAGGCAAGGAACCTCCTAAAAGAGCTATAACATGGGTCAGGGGCTATAACGCTGAAGATGGCAAGGAGCCTGAGAGAGGACCTGTGGCAGAGTCAGTGGTGACAGCAGGAACCTGCTGCTGGGGATTTAGCTAAGAGAGCTGAACAAAACTGCTGCCCTAGCTATGGGCTGGGTCGGTTGGCGGGGAGAGGCTGACAGCAGGGAGGCCAAAGGCAACGAGGCCTGTCTTCAGGGGGGCAGAGAAGAGCCTGTCCTCAGGGGGCTGAAAAGAAGCCTGTCCCAAGGGGGCCAAGAGGAGGACTGTCCCCAGGGGGCTGAGAGGATCCCTGTAAGGCTGAGAGGGGGCATGCACAGTGGAGAGAAGGGCCTGCTTGCTTGCATGGCCGAAAGGAGCTGAGAGAGCGATCCTGCACTGAAGAAGGGAAGGATGTGCTCTCCACTTCGTAGTCTGTTAATCCGGATCCTGAGTTGTATCCTATTACTTCCTTAATAAACCACTTAACTGTAAGAGTGGTCTGTGAGTTCTGTGTGGCCATTGCAAAGAGTTATTGAACCCAGCAAAGAAGTAGACTGCCGTGGGAGGGACAGCTGGTGTCAAAATTGGTAAAAAGTTTGGAGAGTGGAGGTATGTCTGACCTCCAACACTTAGGGATCAACTTTGGGTTGACCTTGTTCTTATCCCTAAGGACTCTAGACAAGTTCTGACATTGCTAGTACTCGAACATTATGAGAAGGAATCAAGATTTTAATTTTCTTATAAAGTTCTGACGAAGAAGCTTTCTATTTCCATTGTGATTTATTCTTTGATCCATGGGTTATTCAGAAGTGTGTTGTTTAATTTTCAAATATTTGGAGTTTTTCCAGGTTCATTTTTGTTATTGCTTTCTAGTTTAATTTCAGTGTGGTCAGATAACGTATTTTATATGATTTAAAATATATTGAGACTTGTTTTATGGCCTAGAATGTGGTTTTTCTTTGTGAATGTTCCACATGCACTAGAGAAAATTGTGTATACACCTGTTGTTGGGTGGGGTAGTCTAGAAATATACATGAAGTAAAGTTGGATCATAGCATTATTCAAGTCTTCTATATTGTTTTGGATTGAATTATGTTCGCCCAAAATATGTGTTAACTTGGCTAGGCCATGATTTCTAGTATTGTGTTGTTGCCCACCGTTTTGTGATCAGATGTGATTATCCTATGTGTGTAAGTCCTAACCTCTATGACGTTACGTGGAGGGTCACTATGAGTCGAAACCGACTCGATGGCAGCTAACAACACCGTGATGTTCCTGAGGTATCATTAAAGGCAGTTATGTTAATGAGGCAGGACTCAGTCTATAGAATTAGGTCGTATCTTGAGCCAATCTCTTTATAACAGAGAGAATCAAGCAGAGAGGAGAGGGACCTCCTATCACCAAGAAAGAAGAGCTGGAAGTGGAGCACGTCATTTTGACCTGGGGTCTCTGCACTGAGAGACTCCTAGACCAGGGGAAGATCAATGACAAGGACTTTCCTCCAGAACCGACAGAGAGAGAAAGCTTTCCCTGGGAGCTGGCACCCTGAATTCGGACTTCTAGCATCCTAGATTGTGAGAGAATAAATTTCTCTTTGTGAAGGCCATCCACTTGTGGTATGTCTGTTATAGCAACACTAGATGACTAAGACAGAATTTGGAACTGGGAAAGTGAGGTTGCTGCTCTAACAGACACTGAAAATGTGGAAGTGGTTTTAAAACTGAATGGATAGAGGCTGGAAGAGTTTTGAGGTGCCCATAGTAAAAGCCGAGATTGCTTTGAAGAGACTGTTGGTGGAATTATGGATGTCAAGGCAATTCTGCAGAGGGCTCAGAAGGAAGTGAGGGGAGCTGTGACACCAGAGATGGTGCACATGGTGAGAAGCAGCAGCAGAGAAACAGCAGCAGCTGACTGGCGCGAGACGGTGCATGAGCTGACCCATGGAGCCAGAGAGCTGAGTGCCTTTGTGCAGGAGTCTTCCTGGTGGGGGGGTGCCTCTGGGCACTTACTGGTGGAGGTAAACTTGCTGACCCACAGAGCAAGAGAGCTGAGTGTCTTATAGCCAAGGTTTACTGGTGCAGTGGGGTACCTCCAGGCACTTATCAGTAGAGCTAAAGAGCTTTGGAACACTTGCCTGAGCAGGACAGAAGCCAGGCTGGCCCAAGGGCTCCAGGGGCCAAGAGGCCAAGGAACCTGGAAGCAGAGGCTAAAGAGAAAAGGGAAACAGGAAGCAGAGCTGGCTCAGTCTCAAAGGGTAAGGCCACTACCTCTGGGGTTTCAAATGGTGGGGCCACAGCCTCCTAGATTTAAGAGTCAGGTCCTCACTGCCTTCGTTCCAGAGTGTGGGGCTGCCTTTCATGAGTGCCAGCAGTATGGGATGAGATCCTCTGCCCAAAGCTGAGGGGGCAGGGCTACTATGACCAAGGGGCAGAAGAACAGGGCCTGCAGGGGCCAAGGGAATAGCGTTGCCACTCAGAGGGACCTGGAGAATGTTGTGTTGTTGTCAGGTGCCGTCATGTCGGTTCCGACTCACAGCGACCCTGTGCACCACAGAACGAAACACTGCCCTGTCCCACGCTATGCCCACAATCGTTGTTATGCTTGAGCCCATTGTTGCAGGCACTGTGTCAATCCATCTCGTTGAGGGTCTGCCTCTTTTACCCTGACCCTCTTCTTTACCAAGTATGATGTCCTTCTCCAGGGACTGATCCCTCCTGATAATATGTCCAAAGTATGTAAGACATAGTCTCGCCATTCTTGCCGCTAAGGAGCATTCTGGTTGTACTTCTTCCAATACAGATTTGTTTGTTCTTTTGGCAGTCCATGGTATATTCAATATTCTTTGTCAACACTGCAATTCAAAGGTGTCAATTCTTCTTCAGTCTTCCTTATTCATTGTCCAGCTTTTGCATGCATATGATGCAATTAAAAATACCATGGCTTGGGTCAGGTGCACCTTAGTCTTCAAGGTGACATCTTTGCTTTTTACACTTGAAAGAGGTCTTTTGCAGCAGATTTGCCCAATGCAATGTGTCCTTTGATTTCTTGACTGCTGCTTCCATGGGTGTTGATTGTGGATCCAAGTAAAATGAAATCCTTGACAACTTCAATCTTTTCTCTGTTTACCAT
>NW_004444253.1:957276-961399 GCF_000243295.1 Trichechus manatus latirostris
GTAATCCATACTAAAGGCTGTGGTCTTTGATCTTCATCAGTAAGTGCTTCAAGTCCTCACCACTTTCAGCAAGCAAGGTTGTATCATCTACATAATGCCGATTGTTAATGAGTCTTCCTCCAATCCTGATGCCCTGTTCTTCTTCATATAGTCCCGCTTCTTGGATTATTTGCTCAGCATATAGATTGAATAGGTATGGTGAAAGGATACAACCCTGACACACACTTTTCCTGAATTTAAACCGTACAGTATCCCCTTCTTGTATTTGAATGACTGCCTCTTGATCTATGTACAGGTTCCTCATGAGCACAATTAAGTGTTCTGGAATTCCCAGTCTTTGCAATGTTATCCATAATTTGTTATGATCCACACAATCGAATGACTTTGCATAATCAATAAAACACAGGTAAACATCTTTCTGCTATTCTCTGCTTTCAGCCAGGATCCATCTGACATCAGCAATGATACCCCTGGTTCCATGTCCTCTTCTGAACGCGGCCTGAATTTCTGGCAGTTCCCTGTCGATATACTGCTGCAGCCACTTTTGAATGATCTTCAGCAAAATTTTACTTGAGTGTGATATTAGTGATATTTTTCTATAGTTTCTGCATTCGGTTGGATCACCTTTCTTGGGAACAGGCATAAATATGGATCTCTTCCAGTCAGTCGGCCAGGTAGCTGTCTTCCAAATTTCTTGGCATACAGGAGTGAGCGCTTCCAGCGCTGCATCCGTTTGTTGAAACATCTCAATTGATATTCTGTGAATTCCTGGAGCCTTATTTTTCGCCAATGCCTTCAGTGCAGCTTGTACTTCTTCCTTCAGTACCGTTGGTTCCTGATCATATGCTGCCTCTTGAAATGGTTGAATGTCAACCAATTCTTTTTGGTATAATGATCCCTGTATTCCTTCCATCTTCTTTTGATGCTTCCTGAGCCATTTAATATTTTCCCCATAGAATCCTTCACTACTGCAACTCAAGGCTTGAATTTTTTCTTCAGTTCTGTCAGCTTTAGAAATGCTGAGCGTGTTCTTCCCTTTTGGTTGTCTATCTCCAGCTCTTTACGCATGTCATTATAATACTTTCCTTTGTCTTCTCAAGCTGCCCTTTGAAATCTTCTGTTCAGTTCTTTTACTTCATCATTTCTTCCTTTTGCTTTAGCTACTCGATGTTCAAGAGTAAGTTTCAGTGTCTCTTCTGACATCCACTTTGGTCTTTTCTTTCTTCCTGTCTTTTTAATGACCTACTGCTTTCTTCATGTATGATGTCCTTTCACAACTCGTCTGGTCTTTGGTCATTAGTGTTCAAAGTGTCAGATCTATTCTTGAGATGGTCTCTAAATTCAGGTGGGTTATACTCAAGTTCGTACTTTGGCTCTCGTGGACTTGTTCTAATTTTCCTCAGTTTCAACCTGAACTTGCGTATGAGCAATTGATGGTCTGTTCCACAGTCGGCCACTGGCCTTGTTCTGACTGATGATATTGAGCCCTTCCATCGTCTCCACAGATGTAGTGGATTTGATTCTTGTGTATTCCATCTGGCGAGGTCCATGTGTATAGTCGCCATTTATATTGGTGAAAAAAGGTATTTGCAATGAAGAAATCATTGGACTTGCAAAATTCTATCATGCAATCTCCAGAATCATTTCTATCACCAAGGCCATATTTTCCAACTGCCGATCCTTCTTCTTTGTTTCCAACTTTTGCATTCCAATCACCGGTAACTATCAATATATCTTGACTGCATGTTCGATCAATTTCAGACTGCAGAAGCTGGTAAGAACCTTCAATTTCTTCATCTTTGGCATTAGTGATTGGTGCATCAATTTGAATAATAGTCGTGTTAAGTGCTTTTCCTTGTAGACATATGGATATTATCCTATCACTGACAGCATTGTACTTCAGGATAGATTTTGAAATGTTCTTTTTGACGATGAATGCAAAGCCATTCCTCTTCAAGTTGTCATTCCCAGCATAGTAGACCATATGATTGTCCAATTCAAAATGGCCAATACCAGTCCATTTCAGCTCGCTAATGCCTAGGATATCGATGTTTATGCATTCCACTTCATTTTTGACGATTTCCAATTTTCCTAGGTTCATACTTTGTACATTCTACATTCTGATTATTAGTGGATGTTTGCAGCTGTTTCTTCTCATTTTGAGTCATGCCTCATCAGCAAATGAAAGTCCTGAAAGCTTGACTCTAACCACGTCATTAAGGTTGATGAGGCAGCTCTTCTCCAGTTGTCTTTTGAGTACCTTCCAACCTGGGGGGCTCATCTTCTGGCACTATATCAGACAATGTTCCACTGCTATTCATAAGGTCTTCACTGGCTACTTCTTTTCAGAAGTAAACTGCTGGGTCCCTCTTCCTAGGGGCGGAAGAATACGGCCTGCCTGGGCCAAGGGGATAGGGTTGCTACTCAGAGGGACTTGGAGAATGGGGTTGCTCAAATTCAAAGGAGCAGAATTGCCATTACATTGGGCCTGGAAGGCAGAGCTGAAGCCCAGGGATGAGAAGCCTTCACCCAGAATCTGGATAGTGCGTAGAACACCCAGAGTCTGGAGGGCAGGACCATTGCTTAAATGGTCTCAGAGAACAGAGGATTATTTTCAAGCTTTGAGAGCTAATGTAATGTGTTCTGCTGACTTGCTTGGTACGTGTTATCCCTTCTTTCCTTCCAATTTCTACCATTTGTAAAGGAAATATCTACCTTGTGCCTGTTCTACCATTATACTTTGGAAGCAGATAACTTGTATTCTGGATTTCACGGATGAAGAGGAATTTTACAGAAGATGAGATTTTGGACTTGGAGTCAATTTAAAACTTTTGAGATGATACAATGAGGTGACTGTGTTTTACATGTGTCAAGGACATGAATTTTGGGAGGCCAAAGGGTGGAATGTTATGGACTGAATTGTGTCCACCCAAAATGTGCACCAACTTGGCTAAGCCATTGTAAAAATGGTGTGGGGGCAGTGTCTGACCTCCTCTCTCTTCAAAAGAGGGAAGGAGAATCAAGATCAACAGCCTAAGGCTGATCCCTATGAGGCGGAGGTCAGACATGCTTCCTCTCTCTGCCATCTTGGTGCAATTCTGACACCAGCTGTCCATCCCACAGCACTCTCTACTTCTCTGCTGCGTTCAGTAATTCATTGCAATGGCCACACAGAATTCACAGATAATACTCATGATTATAGGATTTATTAGGGAGGTAACAGGTTACAATCTAGGCTCAGGAACTCTCAGGATACAATTCTTCCATCAGGACAGTCTCTTTTCAGCTGTGCTTGCAAGCACACCTCTCTCTGGCCCTAGGCATCTGCCTTGCTCAAGCAAATGTTACAAAGCTCTTTTAGCCCCTGCTAATAAGTCCCCAGAGGCACCCCAGGCACTCAGCTTTCTCACTCCGCGGGCCAGGAAGCCCATTGCTTGGTTTCCTGCTGGTCTCTCCTGCCACCGCTTCTCACCATCTTCAGGATTACAGCTCTCTCTCAGTCTCCTGGTTCTAGGAAATTCTTAGCGCAGTGATCCTGGATCCAAAGGACACACTCTCCGCTCCTGACTGTTCTTCCTTGGTGGTGGTAGGATCCTCTCTTTGCTCTGGAATTGGCCGTACTTTAAGGCAAAACTGACTGATCTTCCTGATGGGCCACAATTACCCTATTTTCACAGTCCTGACCAATCACCTGGATGCGAAGACCATGGTGAGAAAGGCCACACAAAAGCAGTTCATTGCACTGCAGCCATGATTCCCAGTATTGTGTCGTTGTCCTCCATTTTGTGATCTGATGTGATTATCCTATGTGTTGTGAATTCTAACCTCTCTGATGTTAATGGGGCAGGATTAAAGGCAGTTATGTTAAAACCATCCACTTGCGGTATTTCTGTTATGGCAGCATTAGATAACTAAGACAACATCTGTCATGAATTGAATTATGTCCCCCCAAAAATGTGTCATTTTGGCTGGGCCGTGATTCCCAGAATTGTGTGGTTGGCCTCCATTTTGTGATTGTAATTTTATGTTAAAGAGGATTAGGGTGGGACTGTAATACCACCCTTACCCAGGTCACATCCCTGATCCAATGTAAAGGGAGTTTCCCTGGGGTGTGGCCTGCACC
>NW_004444253.1:961499-968511 GCF_000243295.1 Trichechus manatus latirostris
TGCTGGGAGCAGAGCACGTCCTTTGGACTGGGGCCCCTGCGCTGAGAAGCTCCTAGTCCGGGGGAACACTGATGAGAAGGCCGACAGAGAGAAAAAGCCTTCCCCTGGAGCTGATGCCCTGAATTTGGACTTTTAGCCTACTTTGACTATGAGGAAATAAACTTCTCTTCATTAAAACCCGCCACTTGTGGTATTTCTGTTATAACAGCACTAGATGACTAAGACAACATCCTTGTAAAAAATCAGTTGACCATAGATGTGTGGGTGTTTGTCTGGACTCTCAGTTCTATTCCATTGGTCTATGTATTTATTGTCATAGCAGTACCAGGTTGTTTTGATTACTGTAGGTGTATGTTTTAAAATCGGGAAGTGTGAGTCCTCCTAATTTGTCCTTCTCTTTCAACATTGCTTTAGCTATTCGTGGCCTCTCGCCATTCCATATAAAGTTAAGAATTGGTTTTCCAATTTCTGTAAACAAGGCTGTTGGAATGTAATTGGAATGGCAGTGAATCTATAGATCACTTGGGGTAATATTGAGATTTTTACAATATTAAGTCTTCTAATCCATGAACATGAACCATCTTTCCATTTATTTAAGTCTTGTTTAATCTCTTTCAGCAGTGTTTTATAATTTTCGTTACATAAGTCTTCCACTTCCCTGGTTAGATTTATTCCTAGGTATTTTATTCTCTTAGATGCTATTGTAAATAGAATCGTTTCCTTAATTTCCATTTCAGATTTCTCATTGCTGGTGTATAGAAACCCAACTGATTCTTATTTGTTGACTTTGTACTCTGCAACGTTGCTAAATTCCTTCACTAGCTCTGGAAGTTTTCTTGCAGACTCTTTGGGATTTTCTACATATAGGATTATTTCATTTGCAAATAGAGGTAATTTTACTTCTTTTTCCAGTCTGGATGGATACCTTTTATTTCTTTTTCTTGTCTTATTGCTCTGGCTAGGACTTCTAATAAAATACAGAACAGAAGTGATGAGAGTGACACACTTGTCTTGTTTCCAATTTCTAGGGGAAAGCTCTTAATTTTTCTCGATTAAGTATAATGTTGGTTGTTGCCTTTTCATAAATGCCCTGAATAATATTGAGGGATTTACCATATATTCCAATCATCTTGAGAGTTTCATTAAGAAAGCGTATTGGGTTTTATCAAATGCTTTTTCTGCATCCATAGAATGCTCATGTTTCTGTTCCTTTGTTCTATTAACGTGGTACATTACGTTGATTGATTTTCTAATGTTAAACCATCACTGCATTCCTGGAATGAATCCCACTTGGTCATGGTGTATGACTCCTTTAACATGCTGTTGGATTCTGTTCACTAGTAGTTTGTTGAGGATTTTTGCATTGATATTCATAAGGTATATTAGCCTATAGTTTTCTTTTCTTGTGGTGTCTTTATCTGGTTTTTGGTATCAGGGTTATGTTTGGTTCATAGAATGAATTGGAGAGTATTTCTTCCTTCTCTATCTTTTGGAAGGGTTTAAACAGGATTGGTATCAATTCTTCTCAAAATGTTTGGTAGAATTCTCTGGTGAAGTCATTTGATCCAGGACTTTTTTTTTGGTTGGGAGGTTTTTGATCACTGATTCAATCTTTTCACTTGTTATGGGTCTATTGAGACTCTCTATTTCCTCTTGAGTCAGTTTGGGTAGGTTGTGTGCTTCTAAGAATTTGTGCATTTCATCTAGGTTATCCAGTTTGTTGCTGTGCAGTTGTTCATAATATTCTGTCATAATTCTCTTTATTTCTATTGAGACAATTGTAATGTCTCCTCTTTCATTTCTTATTTTGGTTATTTGCATATTTTCTCTTTTTTGTTTGTCAGGCTACCTAAAGTTCATCAATTTTATTGATCTTTTCAAAGAACCAACTTTGGTTTTGTTGATTCTATCGTTTTTCTGTTTTTATTTCTGCTCTGATCTTTGTTATTCCTTTTCTTCTGGTAGTTGTAGGCTTCTTTTGCTCTTCTCATTCTTGTTCCTGAAGTTGTTGAGTTAGGCTGTTGATTTGAGATCTTTCTTCTTTTTCCCTATAGGCATTTATTGCTATATGTTTCTCTCTGAGTACTGCCATTGCTGCATCCCATATGTTTTGTATGTCATACTTTTATTTTCATTTAACTCTGTAAAAATGACACGGGAGCAGCTTCTGACCTCCTCCAACTTCACAAGGGGGAAGGAGAATCAAGATCAACAGCCCAAGGCTGATTCCTATGAGGCAGAGGTCAGACATGCCTCCTCTCTCCACAATCTTTACCAATTCTGACATCAACTGTCCCTCCCACAGCACTCTCTGTTTCCTGCTGGGTTTGATAATTCACTGGCCACACTGAACTCACAGACAATACTCACAATTATGGGGTTTATTAGGGAAGTAACAGATTACAACTCAGGTTCAGGAATGCTCAGGATACAGTTCTTCGGTCAGGACAGCCTCTTCTCAGCTGTGCCTCCAGGCACACCTCTCTCTGGCCCCTCAGCCTCTGCCCTGCTTGGGAAAGTATTACAAAGCTCTTTAGCTCTGCCGATAAATACCCCAAGGCACCTCACTCTGCCAGTGAGCCTCTGCCTGAAGGTGCTCAGCTCTAGGTCCTTGGGTCGGCAAACCTAGCTCCACCAAATTCCTGGAGGCACCCTACTTCGCCAGCAAGTCTTCTGCCCGAAAGCACTCGTCCACCATGCTGTCTCCTGCCAGTCTCTCCTGCTGCTGCTTTTCTGCCACAACTTCTTGCCGTCCTCATTGTTACAGCTCTCTCTCTCTGTGTCTCCTGGTTCCAGGAGATTCTCAGCACAAGGGTCCTGTGTCCAAAGGACATGCTCTGCTCTTGGCTCTTCTTCCATGGTGGTGGTGAGATCCTCTATTCCCACCTCTGGGATGGCTCATTTTAAGCCTAGTGGGAAGGCAAAACTGACCAATCCCCTTGGTGAGCCACAGTTACCTTATTTTCACAGTCCCACTCAATTACTTGGATGGGAGTTACAAGACCATGGTGAGAAAGGCCACACAAAAGCAATCCATTGCACCAAAGACTGTAAGAAATTTGTGATTTATTCCCTGACCCATTGGTAGTTTAATAGTGTGTTATTTAATTTCCATATATTAGTGTATTTTCCAGGTTTTTTTTTTTTTTTTTTTTTCCTGTTAGCAATTTCTAGCTTCACTCTGTTGTGGTCAGAGAAAATACATAGGATGATTCCAATCTTTTCAAATTTGAGACTTGCTTTGTGATCTAACATGTAGTGTGTCCCAGAGAATAATCCACGTGCACTGGAGTAGAATGTATATTGTGCTGTTGTTGAGTGGAGTGTACTATAGATGTCTGTTAAGTCTAGTTGGTTTATAGTGTCCTTGTTGATCTTCTTTCTAGATGTTCTGTCCAACACTGAAAGTGGTGTATTGAAGTCTCCAACTCTTCTTGTAGTGCTATTTCTCCTTTCAATTATTTCACTGTTTGCTTTATATATTCAGGTACTACAATGTTGGGTGCACATATATTTATTATTGTTAAATCTTCTTGATGCATTCACCTTTTAATCACTATATAATGTGCATTTTTACCTATTCTAACAGATTTTGTCTTAAAGTCTACTTTGTCTGATATGAAGATTGCCACCCCAGCTCTCTTTTGGTTATTAGCTACATGAAATATTTTTTCCATCCTTTCACTTTCAACCTGTTAGTGTCCTTGGGTCTAAGGTGTGTCTCTTGTAAACAGCATATAGTTGGATCATGTTTTTTTAAATCCATTCTGCCCATCTCTGCCTTTTGATTGGAGCATTTGGTCCATTTACATTCACTGTAATTACTGATCTAAGAAGTGACTGACTTCTGCCATTTTGTTTATTTGATTTTTGTGTGTCTTAAGCCTTCTTTTTCTTTGTCCTTTACTACAGCTTGCTTTTGTGTTTTGCTGGTTTATTGTACTGAGCCATTTCCTTTCCTTCTGTGTATGGTTTTTAGATATTTTCTTAGTGGTTACCATGACTATTACATTTAACAGCTTGTATTTATAACATCTTAGGGTAAGTTGGTACCAACTTAACTTCAAGCAACATACTAAAATTTCTATACGTATACCATTCTTTACCCCGTCCCAATTTTATTATCACTAATTACATCTTTATATGTCATGTGCTCTGTAACATAATTTTATCCTTGCTTTTAATACTTTTGTTTTTAAAAAACATGAAGGGCAAAACAATTAGAACTATCAAGCATGAATGCCTTATTACTAGCCCTTATATTTGTCCTTGCAATTCGCTGTATTAGGGATCTTTCTTTTTACGTATGACTTTGAATTACTTTGTATGGCAGGACCGGGTGTTCACAGCTCTGCCATCAGGGACTGGAGCTTACTGGACCCCTGTGGGAACAGGAATGTCCACACTAAAGGTGAGATCCCTCTGGGCGTAAGACCCCTCTAGGCTACCTGCAGGGCTTTGCCAGGATCTCAACTTCCTGTCTAGCTCTTTTCCAGGGTTTCAGGGGCCTGAGACAACCTGGCAGGTTTGAAACCCCAAGGGCAGGGCCTGGAATCTACCCTTTTGATGAGCTCTCCAGGGGTGGTCTCAGGCACTCACAGTTTAGTCTACTGACATCCTCTTGCACTTTTTTTTCTTAATACTCCACCATTTCCTTGGTAACCGGCTGTGCAGCCAGGGATAATTGAGGGCATGGCTGGAAATATTAGCAAAGCTGTGTGTGGAAAGAGATGGGCTAGAAGGGAAAGGAGGGCAGGAAAGCAGGAGAATCTTTCAGAATCAGATTCAGATGAGCCAAGGTGCTGAGCAGGAGCTGCACAGATTTGGGAGCCCTCCAGACACTTAGGAATGTTACAGCCAGGATTACAGAAGAAGCTGTGGGCTCGTCCACGGGGAAATGGTCAACACAACTGCAAAGAACCAGGGAGGCGGTAGTTTTGTGGTTGAGGCGGAAAAGCAAGCCCAAGGCAGAGCCCAGGGGTGTGTGACCTGAGCTGATCCTCCAGCACTACCGGGTTTTAGTTTGTCATTGAGGGTTAACACATGCACAGTAAAGTTCATCTTAGGTGCAACCCATGACCATCAGCTTCAGTGGATGAAAACTGTCCCTGACAGCGGCCTTCCTGACTCCACCACATGGAGGGAGAGCTGGGGGTGTCAGAGGCGCGGTGGGGTGCACTTCAGCCACGACCACCCTGGAATCCGCCTCAGGTGGGGTCACGCTCTTCCTTTGGCCCGGAATGTCCTCTCCCCACCTCAAGGCCTTTCCCGAATGGGATCCAAGCCTTCTCTGCAATCACGCGGCCCAAAGAATCCCTCCGGGAGTCCGCCAGATCTCGAAGGACGGGCCACGGCTAGGGTGGCAGTTTGACCATGCTCGGCGCCGCCAGGTAGCCCAGCGCTGCGCTCCCAGTGCTGACCTCCCCGGCCTCAGCCAGCCGCACCACTCCTGCACCCAGACGGGCGCGGCCCCGCGCCTTACAGGCGTCCCAGCCCGACAGCTCCGCACGTTCCGGATACGAGACGCCGAGCGCAAGGGCCTCCCGACAAGATGGCGGACCAGGCAGCCGTCCCCAGGGAGTGAGGACGCGAGTTGCCAGATGGGAGGACCCCCGGCAGAGACCAAGCCCCCGAGCGGACACCAGTCCGACTCTGTCTCCACGGCCATGGCCGCGCTCCGGTGAGGCCTGCGCAGGCGCCGTGGGGCGTACGGGCGCGGCAGGTGCTGCGGCGGCTGTATGCACTCACACCGTAGATCCAGGCCGGAGCAGGCGCAGTGGGGTGCGACGGCGCAGCGCATGCGCACTCGCGGTGCGCTTGTGAACGGAGGGCTGTGGAGGTGGCGCAGTGGGTCTCCGCCGGTGTCAGGGACGCGGAGCTCTCGGTTCCCTTCAGAGTCCGGCCTCGTGACGCCGCCAGTGGGCGGGGCCCCCCGGGCTGTCGCCGCCGCTGTCATGTATCCGCCGCCGCTGCAGCCGCCGCCGCATCGGGACTTCATCTCGGTGACGCTGGGCCTCGGCGAGAGCTACGACAACAGCAAAGCCCCAGTGAGCTGCAGGTCGGCGTCTGCGGGCCGGTAGGGGAGGTCCGCCCCTCCGGCCGGCTGTCTGTGCTCCTTCCCTGTCACTGGCAGCTCCTGCCGGGTCACCGCTGCGGGGCAGACCCGGGGTTGTACCGCCTGAGAAGGAAAACAAGCACCCCTGGTTTCTGGGACTGTGCCTCAGTATTGGCACAAGCTGGCCCGACGCTCACGAACAGGCCGTATTATTCTCGTTGGGACGGAAACAATCTCACGAACACCAATCTCAGACAAGGCTACTCTGAGACCATGATAACATGAGATGAACGAAGGCTGCTTCATAATTGTGTCTAAGCACAGACAAAAAGGCCACTGTGTTGTCAGATGCCCTCTGGTAGGTGGCGACTCATAGCGACCCCATGTACAACAGAACGAAACGCTGCCCGGTCCTGCGCCATCCTCACAATCGTTGTTTTGCTCGAGCCTGTTGTTGCAGCCACTGTGTCAGTCCATCACATTGAGGGTCTTCTTCTTTTTCGCTGACCCTGTACTTTACCAAGCATGATGTTCTTCTCCAGGGACTGGTCCCTCCTGATAACATGTCCAAAGTATGTGAAATACAGTCTCACCATCCTTGCTTCTAAGGAGCATTCTGGTTGTACTTCTTCCAAGACAGATTTGTTCATTCTTTTGGTATATTCGATAGTCTTCACCAACACCACAATTCAAAGGTATCAATTCTTCTTCAGTCTTCCTTATTCATTGTCCAGCTTTTGCATGCATATGATGCAATTAAAAATACCATGGCTTGGGTCAGGTGCATCTTAGTCTTCAAGGTGACATCTTTGCTTTTTACACTTGAAAGAGGTCTTTTGCAGCAGATTTGCCCAATGCAATGTGTCCTTTGATTTCTTGACTGCTGCTTCCATGGGTGTTGATTGTGGATCCAAGTAAAATGAAATCCTTGACAACTTCAATCTTTTCTCTGTTTAC
>NW_004444253.1:968879-978125 GCF_000243295.1 Trichechus manatus latirostris
GCAGCCATAGGTCTTACCCACTACACTACCAGGGTTTCCACAGATTGAATAGGTATGGTGAAAGGATACAACCCTGACACACACCTTTCCTGACTTTAAACCATGCAGTATCCCCTTGTTCTGTTTGAACGACTGCCTCTTGATCTATGTACAGGTTCCTCATGAGCACGGTTAGGTGTTCTGGAATTCCCATTCTTCGCAATATTCTCCATAGTTTGTTAATGATCTACAGAGTCGAATGCCTTTGCATAGTCAGGAAAACACAGTACATCGACAGGGAACTGCCAGAAATTCAAGCCAGATTCAGAAGAGGACGTGGAACCAGGGATATCACTGCTCATATCAGATGGATCCTGGCTGAAAGCAGAGAAAGGCCACTGTGCCACCTGCAAAATACCCAGCCACAGAACTGCCCCTGCCTTCTGACAACATCTGATCCAGAGCAAAGTCCTGCTTCCTTAGACCCTCCCCCTAATCACCAAACCCCAAACCCTGTAATTGGTTCTTTCCAGCACCCTTATACTGAGGCACTCCCATGGTTCGTCATGGTGTACATTCCCCCTGCAATGAGCAATAAACCCAACATGTTTAACTCCAGGTGTGTTGATGGTAGTCTAGCTGAAGGGCATTGGCAGAATTGGAAGACCACTGAGCTTCAGCTGAGACCTTTGACTCAGTAACTGTGCGAGTCTGAGACCCCTTGTGTCTCTACCAGCTGGAGGTGCCACCTGCCCTTGGCTGGGAGGTAAGTTAGCACTCAACTGAGCTCTGGTATTTCGTTGAAGCCCTCAGCGCTGGGCGTATTTTGTGTTTCTAGGAATAGTGCCTCTTGGGGGCTTTGGTTGTCTGACTGGATTTGTCTTGTTCTTTGGTGAAATTGTTTTCTAACATCTGTTTATCTAATGCTTCGTCTGTCTGTTTGCATTGTTACTTCTTGAATGTTTGTAAGAGGAAAAGTCTGTAGCTTGAGGACAAGCGTGGATTAGTAAGTCTGTCCTCAAGCTGGCCTCTGGAGCTAGGAAGTTCAAAAGGTTTCTTTGACCTGCGCCCTTTGGACAAACTTTGCCCCAGTCACCATTTCAGAACCTTGTAACAACTTCCTTGGTCTTATTTGTGTGTCCCCTAAAAAAATCTGTTGCCATCAAGTCAATTCCAACTCATAGTGACCCTATAGGACACAGTAGAACTGCCCCATGGGATTTCCAAAGCAATCTTTACAGGAGCAGACTGCCACCTTTCTCCTGCAGGGTGGCTGGTGGGTTTGAACCGCTGACCTTGCAGTCAGCAGCTGAGCACTTAACCAGTGCACCACCAGGGCTCCTTTTGTGTGTCCCCTAGAGCTGCTTTTATTCTGGTTTTGTCTGCTTGGAACCAGGAAGTCTTGTTCAGCCCCTGATAGGTGACAAGAAACATAATATGGTCTCTCTTCATCCTACTCTTTCTGACCCCCAGTCTCCTTCTACCACTTAAGGTCACAAGGCCCTTTCACAAGCTCCCTTCTGGTTCTTACGTTTCCCACATATCATTAATCCCAACTTCCACTTTTATAAAAACGACCTAACCTCACATCAACAAAATGCTTCTGCTGAGGCTGCTACAGTCCTACCAGTAAGGCCTGGTCCATCAGGAGTGGCCAGGGTTGACTCTGTGGTCAGTTTGTTCTCTCAGAGCCCTTCAGCCTGCTATGAGGGACTATTTAATTCCACCCAAGGAATTTACATACCTTGAGGGGCACAAAAGTGACACAGTCCTACTACAGTAAATGATGCTTGTATTCCCCAATGCAGTCAGTACCCCCCAATGAACTGCGTCTTATATGAGTATCAGGTTTGTGCCCGTCTGCCGCACACTAACTTATCCTGTGTTCAGAGTAATTGATAGATATCTCCATATATTTGAAACTAGCATCCTTCCAGTACATCATGTTTCCTTGCAAAGAATACCTACAAGCCTTCAGGCTTATCCAAGCAAACTTCCAGGAGGGATGACCGATTCCCTCTTCATGCACACTCTGAGAGCTGGAGTTCCACAGTGGGAACAACACAACTAGCAAAGGTGCTTCAGAACTTGTCTCTGGCCCTAGCAGAAGCCGTCAGTGACACTTCTGCTCTGAAAGCTGACAAACGAGTAGAAATTCATTAGCTCAAGTTGCCACGGACGATCGTGTAGCCCTTGAGTTCCTCTTCGCTTGTTGTTGTTGTTAGGTGCTGTTGAGTCAGTTCCGACTCATAGCGACCCCGTGTACAACAGAGTGAAACACTGCGCAGTCCTGCACCATCATCACAATCGTTATGCTTGAGCCCATTGTTGCAGCCACTGTGTCAGTCCATCTCATTGAGGGTCTCCCTCTTCTTGGATGACCCTCTACTTTACCAAGCATGATGTCCTTCTCCAGGGACTGAGCCCTCCTGATAGTATATCCAAAGTATGTGAGACATAGTCTCGCCATCCTTACTTCTAAGCAGCATCCTGGTTGTATTTCTTCCAAGACAGATTTGTTCGTTCTTTTGGCAGTCCATGTTATATTCAATATTCTTCGCCAACACCATAATTCAAAGGCATCAATTCTTCTTTGGTATTCCTTATTCATTGCCCAGCTTTCACATGCATATGAGGTGATTGAAAACACCATGGCTTGGGTCAAGCGCACCTTAGACTTCAAGGTGACATCTTTGCTTTTCAACACTTAAAGAGGTCTTTTGCAGCAGATTTGCCCAATGCAATGTGTCTTTTGATTTCTAGACTGCTGCTTCCATAAGTGTTGATTGTGGATCCAAGTAAAATGAAATCCTTGACAACTTTAATCTTTTCTCCATTTATCATGATGTTGCTTATTGGTCCAGTTGTGAGGATTTTGTTTTCTTTATGTTGAGGTGTAATCCATACTGAAGGCTGTATGTAGTCTTTGATCTTCATCAGTAAGTGCTTCAAATCCTTTTCACTTTCAGCAAGCAAGGTTGTGTCATCTGCATAATGCTGGTTGTTAATGAGTCTTCTTCCAATCCTGATGCCCTGTTCTTCTTCATATAGTCCAGCTTCTTGGATTATTTGCTCAGCATACAGACTGAATAAGTATGGTTAAAGGATACAAACCTGACATGCACCTTTCTTGACTTTAAAACATGCAGTATCTCCTTGTTCTGTTTGAATGACTGCCTCTTGATCTCTGTATGTGTTCCTCATGAGCACAATAAAGTGTTCTGGAATTCCCATTCTTCGAAATGTTATCCATAATTTGTTATGATCCACCGAATCCAATGCCTTTGCATAGTCAATAAAACACAGATAAGCAGATAAACACAGCAGAGGAAGTAAAACCAAAGATATCATCGCTGATGTCAGATGGATCCTGGCTGAAAGCAGAGAATACCAGAAAGACGTTTATCTGTGTTTTATCTCCTCTAGCTAGCCAAGGGAAGATTTTTTGCTGCACTCTTTCTTGTTACACCTATGTAAATGCTACACTTCTACCAAAAGGAAGAAGACCAGTTGCTGTCAAGATGATTCCGAGTCATGGCAACACCATGTCTTGCAGAGCAGAACTGTGCTCCGTAGGGTTTTCAAGGCTGTGACCTTTCAGGAGCAGATCTCCAGGCCCTTCGTCCTCTGGGTGGGTTCAAACTGCCAACCTTTCAGTTAGTAGTCGAGCGCTTAACTGTTTGCAAATACTGAAAGGCAAATAGTTGGTGACTAGGCTAAAAAAGAAGAAATCAAAGCTACCTAATTCTCTAGAATAGGCCAGCTGGACTGTAGGGCTTGTTTTCGTTGCCTGGTTTAGTAATGTAGGTCCTTCACTTTAAGGTGTATTACAAGGCCTCATAGTCATTTTGTTCCTAATAATTGCCTATGCTACAATTAGCTGGTGTATTGTATCCAGAGTCTTAAATGCTACTACACAGATGTCGCCACATAAAATGGTTCAACAATCCTTCCTACAACAGAAGAAAAAGAAGAGATTGATCCTGGTTCAACCGCACACTAAATTCCATAGACACTTCTTAATCCACAAAGTCTGCATGGTGAAAATCAAGAAACCATGAAATCACGTCCTGCAGTCTGACTGTGTCTGTCCTAGACTAAAAAAGGGGACTGAGAAGAGAGAAAGCAGCCCCTGATTCTTCCTAACACCCACTGACTTAGACCCTCCAAGGCTCCCCATGGTGTGTGGTCTCCCTGGGTATCATCAGTAATGAGCCCACCTTGTCTATCTCCAGGTGTGTCTGTGGTGGTCTTTGATGGAAGGGCACTGACACGTAGTACTGGTGGGCAGATGCCTGCCTAGACCAGGGTATCCAAGCCAGAAACACGGAGGAGCTGGAGTCTGGCTCCACTGCCTGTGCACTGGGACAGAAATGGTTCCCATCTTACAGGTACTCAGGAATTATATCACCTGTGGTGTTGTCTAAGCACTATTCCCCTGAGAGGGAACATCTCCCAGTCCAGAATAAGTGGAACCAGACATTGGATTGTCTGAGTTACCCATTGTCCTCACTGAATATGTGATGGGTGAAATGATTTTCAGTAAAAAATGTCATTCTCTTTTCCACCCTTAGAAATGGAAGCAAGGCTCACCCTTATGGCAGAATGTCATTCTCCTCCTCCTTGCCTTTCTGATTATCTGTGGATTCTTGTCCTATATGAATATGGCCAACCACTGGAAACTTATCCAAACCACCTGTACCTTAAAATGATGCTTGTGCTGAGTGATGTTTTATGGGCCTGTCTAATCTTTGGCTGAAGGGTGAATCTCAGGAGTGACTTCATTACTTTGCTATAAGGGTTTCCAGGAGCCATACTCTTGGAGTTTCTCTGCTCTGTGTCAGACCAGTAAGTCTGTTTTTTTTTTTTTTTTTTTTTGTGAGTTAGAATTTTGTTCTACATTTTTCTCCAGCTCTGTCCGGGACCCTCTATTGTGATCCCTGTCAGAGCAGTCAGTGGCGGTAGCCGGGCACCATCTAGTTGTGCTGGATTCAAACTGGTGGAGGCTGTGGTTGATGTGGTCCATTAGTCCTTTGGGCTAATCTTTCCCTTGTGTCTTTGGTTTTCTTCATTCTCCCTTGCTCCCAGTGGGGTGAGACCAGTGAAGTATCTTCAATGGCTGCTCCAGGCCCCTTAAGTTCTCATCCTGATTAGATTGGGGGACCATTGCCTCAGGCAATTCGAGGTCAGGTTTCTCATAGTCATCTTTGCCTTCCAGTTTTTTTAATTCCTCCAAACCACAATAAATAGAGCAGATATGTTTGGGATTTTTCAGTGTTGGGGGACCAGCCTGGGCTCCCATCAGTCAACTCAACTTCTGGAAGTGCTGCAGTAAGACTCTTGTTTTGCCCCATCAATGTTTACTTGATTCATCTAAGTTCTTTTCTTTTTTTTTAGGCTGTATCTTAAGTCAATCTCTCTTTTTTTAAAATTGTGCTTTAAGTGAAAGTTTACAGCTCAAGTTAGTTTCTCATACAAAAATTTATACACACATTGTTATGTGACCCGAGTTGATCTCTCTATGATGTGACAGCACACTCCTCCTTTCAAGTCTGGATTTCCGGTGTCCATTCAACTGCCTTCTCACCTCGCCTCTGGACAGCAGCTGCCCATTTAGTCTCATGTATCTACTTGAACTAAGAAGCACACTCTTCACAAGTAACATTTTATGTCTTATAGTCCAGTCTAATCTTTATCTGAAGAGTTGGCTTCAGGAATGATTTTAGTTCTGGGTTAACAGAGGGCCCGGGGACCATGTCTTCTGGGGTTCCTCCAGACTCAGTCAGACCATTAAGTCTGGTGTTTTTACTAGAATTTGAGTTCAGCACCCCACCTTTCTCCTGCTCCATCAGGGACTCTCTGTTGTGTTCCCTGTCAGGGCAGTCATTGGCGGTAGCTGGGCACCATCTAGTTCTTCTGGTCTCAGGCTGATGGAGTCTCTGGTTTATGATTCATCTAATTTCTTAATAACCATTTAAAGATTTTCCACCTTGCTGCGACAAGTCCCTTGGTTCTCCCATTTCTCCTTCTCCATTCTCTTATGAATCATTCTAACTTTCCTGGATATCTGTTGTTTCTGTATAACTTCTCCCTTTGGTAGTGGCCCCGAGGCTAGTGTCTGTAGTGAGGACTGCTGAGAATCCAAGTTTAGCATAACGTCAGGATCCACCTGAACATCATCTTCTGCTATTATTTTAACGAGCCCTGAGGCTACCAGCTGTGGCTCAGATCAGCCAGGATCTGAGCTTGGCCGAGCATCAGGATCCACCCCAACATTCTCCTTCACGTTCATCTTAGCTATTAGACACTACAGTAACCAAGATTGTATACTGAGCTTATTTCTTGTTACTTTGCATTTCCTTGTGTGTCCAGTGAGTCAAATCCCTAGGAGTTGGAGCCATCATCTTTAAATTTCGTCAGTAATTTTTTTTATCTCCAGTAACTGATGGTAGTATAGCTGCAGTCCCATACTGCATTGCTGGATGACCCTGTTGACATCCAGCAATCAAGAATTTGTCATACTCCTCCCTCTCATCCTTCCTCTTCCAAACTACTTTTCAGTGAGTCAGGGTAGCACTTTGTTGTTGTTGTCAGCTGCGGTGAGTCAGCCCCAACTCATGGTGACCCCCGTGCACAACGGAACCAAGTGCTGCCAAGCCATGCGCAATCCCCATGGTTGGTTGCAGATTGGACTATTGTGATCCACAGGGTTTTTACTGGCTGAAAAAAGATTAGGGGGAACCCAAGACTTCCCTCACTCTGACACGAGCTGCAAGTTCCAGGATTCCCAAAACCACCCTCAGGTTCGATCATTCACCAGAAAGACTCACAGAACTCACTGGAAGCTATTTTACACCCACAGTTATGGTTTATTACAGAGAAAGGACATAGAGTAAAATCAACCAATAAAAAAAACAAAAAGGAAAGAGTCCAGGAGAAGCACCGAAAGTGGAGGTCTTGTTATCCTTCTCCCCATAAAGTCAGGACATTATTTTTTTCAGAATCAATGTGTGACAATACACACAGAGTATTGTCCACCAGGGAAATTCACAGGAGCCTCAGTTTTCAGAGTTTTTATTGGGACTCCATTATGAGGCTTGATTGGTTGATTACCCACATGGTTGATCTGTGTCTCCAGGCTGTGCATGGACTGTCCCCTTCCACAGGGGTCCTGGTGGGTCCCTCACCACCCCTGCTCTGTCCAGCAGGACCAAATCACTCACCCTTACTCACATGGCTGGTCTTTCTGTTGGGCTAGCCCTCACCATAAATCACATTGTTGGTGTGGCTCAAAGCCCTTACTCTACATCACATTGTTACTATCTGGCCAGCCCAAGGCCCCTAGGCAAACTAAGACCTTAGAGATTACCTCCCAGAAGCTTAGGGAAGATGCCAGACCTCTCTTTGGGTAAAGTTAACTCTTCACCACACATTTCCTGCCTCCAAATCCTTAACTTAACCACATCTGCCAAGTCCCTATGTCATGTAAGGTAACACATTTACAGGTTTCAGGGATTAGGGTGCGGACATCATTGGGGAAGCATTATTCAGCCTACCACAAAAACACTCAGAAAAGGGGGAGGAGGAAATAATGAATATCGGAGCAAAATTTAATGAATAAAGAATCAAGGTACAATGGAAAAGATCAGCGAAGTCAAAAGTTTGTTTTTTTTAAAAGACACATAAAAAGACAAAGTTCTGGCAAAACGAATCAGGGAAACCCTGAACAGAATCACTGTTAAAACTGAAGGGGCCATAACTGCAGATGTAGCAGGGGCCAGAGCCAGAGTCTACCAGGACCCACTTGGGGACAGTATGCCCAGGCTGCGACCACTCACCCAGGCCCCCATCCAGAGGTCCAGGCCACGACTGAAGATGATGTTGCTGGCAGCTTTGAGGTCTGAAAGGGATAGAGGAGGGGGTGGGTGGTGAGGGACTGGGCGTGATCCCTGTGGAAGGGGGCAGTAAAGCACAGCCTGATATCTTTCCCAGTGACCCACAAAAGAACCTTGAGCTTGGACCGGATTTGTCAGTTTGGCTTCTTGGACAGGATGAGAGTATGGACTAACTCCGTTTTTCTGGGGCTTCTTGACCCATAATACCCCACAGCAGTTAGTGGGCTATCAGCACCTCCCTCCTCTCTTGCCCTGAGCACGTGTCTACTTTCTCAGAAACTGCTTAGCTAAGTGTGTGTGTTATATGGCGCCTGCCAACCCCACTTCTATATGTGTTCCCGGCAGGGAGGGAACGGGCCCTTCTCCTGCAGCACAAGAAGGGTGCATTCAGACCACCCCCCTGCACTGGCTGCCGTGGAGAGTGACCTGCTGGTCATGGGGCCCAGCCCCCGCTATTGAAGTTGCTCTTGCTCTGTTCTCCATGTGAACAATGTGTTGTTCCAACCAGTGCCTGTGTGTAACTTGTGTTTTTCTTGGTGACCCCGACACTTGCAAACTATGGAATGGGCTACTGTCCTCCATGTGATGGGACTCCTCTCCTGGAGATGGTTAACAGATGTCACTTGCTTGACAACCCCCAAATCTGTGAGCTGTTGGGTGGGGGATCAGGGTCCTGCTGTGTTCCAAGGGGTAGGATGGGCATTAGCCACCACTTGGCCCTCAAGATCACTGCATCTGGGGGTTCACACAATAGTGAGAGGCTCTGGGGGTGTGACTGGAAGGACCTAGGCTGGCCTGGCTCCTGACATCTCTCTGTGGGCCACAGTCTGTGGGCCAGGGGTTGCTGGAGGGGCTGCTGGGCACTTAAGGTATCCCGAGCTGGGGGGAGGAGGAGCAGGTGCAGGAGCAGCCTGATGGTCACCCGGCCATCCGGGGGAGGGGCAATTAGGACAGGTTCCTGTGCGTCTTGTTTATACTCTCCATGGGGTGAGGCTGCTGGGGGTTCTGCCCCGTCTTCTGACTCCATGGACAGCCCCTCTGTATGACACAGGGGCAGGTTTGGAGCGACTGTGGCTCCAGTGGGTGCGCAGTGTGCTATGCTGGTGACAGTGATGATAATGGTGATGGTGACAGTGAAGGTGGTCATAAGAGTGACTGTGATGGCGATGGCGATGGTGACATGAGGGTGGCAGTAGCAGTGGCAATGACACTGATCGTGATGGTGTCAGAGATGGTGGCCGTGGTGGTGAGTGATGGTGACAGTGATGATGGCTGCAGTGAGGACAGTGTCAGTGATGGTGGTAATGGTGGTGATGGTGACTGTGACCCTGTGTTGATGGTGTCAGTGAGGGTGACTGTAGTGAGGACAGTG
>NW_004444253.1:978396-986456 GCF_000243295.1 Trichechus manatus latirostris
GTGAGGACAGTGACTGTGATGGTGGTAATGGTGGTGACGGTGACTGTGACCCTGTGTTGATGGTGTCAGTGAGGGTGACTGTAGTGAGGACAGTGACTGTGATGGTGGTAGTGACAGTGATGGTCACTGTGACATTGGTGGTGATGGTGACTGTGGTGACAGTCGTGGTGACTGGTAGCAACAGTGATGGTGATGACAGTGGCTGGTGGTGACAGTTTGGGTGATGATGTGACAGGGACGGGGCTGTCACCATGCTAGTAGTGACCACAGTGGTCTTGGGACAATGTGAGGGCAGCTGACAGGCCAACCCAAGTGGCCAGTCCTCCCAGCTCAGCCCGACCTGCTGGTCCTTGAGTTCCTGGCTGTGGTATGAGCTCAGCATTCCAGCCTGGCCTGAGAGGAGTTTGAGGGTCACACTGGCCAAGGACAGGCTTGGAGTAGGGACTGGGTGACCACCCCTTCCTTTGTAGCTTGGGCAGGCTGGACTGAAGCAATGACCACATCTCCCTCCCTGCTCTGGGCCTGGCTCAGTGCCCACGTTCCCAGCAGGACCTTAGCTGCACGTGGCTAGATTCCACCCCAACACTTCACATGAGGCTCCAAGACAAGGTTCGCCAGAGCCCTCATGTGTGGGGGGAGCTGGCTGCCTGTCTCTGGAGATCTGGACCCTTCACCCAGGCCCCCTTGGCTCACCCCTGTCCTGGGGCAATGGGCCCAACCCTGGAGGGTCCATGCCAGTGTGGGGTTTGGGGGTAGCCATGCTGTTCCTGAGCCCCAGGCTCCAGGTGGCCAATGGCAGAATGGTGGCCCCTTCATCCCTGGAGGCCTTCCCTCGGGGGTCTCTGGTTCTTGGTGGAGAAGCCAGTGAAGGGGCAACCAGAGAGAAAAGAGAAGGAGGAAGAGGAGAAAGAAAGGGGATGGGGAAAGAAAGAAGAGAGAGGGGGAAGGGCCTCAGGAGGGGCCCAGCAGAGGCCTCAGGTCCCTCTCCCCTCTGTCCACAGCTAGAGGCCTGGAGCCCACAGGAGCAATGCCCGTAGTCACCGGCAGCAAGGTGGTGAGGAAAATCTAGGGCATGAACCCTGGCAGGCCAGAGAGCGTCTGACCCAAGCCCCTCTCCGTCCGGTAGGTGGCTGAGGCTGGCTCTGCGGGCAGTGCCTCACATTCTGACTCTCTTGCTGCTGGAGCCCCATAAAGGGCCTGGCCCCTGCCAATGCCCCCATGCCCCAGGTTCAAACCATCTCTCACTGCCTGTTCCTAACCCACAAGCACCTGGTGGAAGCAGGGTGAGGCGACCCTGTGCCGCCCCAGGGGCCTTCCTGGGATGGGGTGTGACCACACACGAGTCCCTTCTTCTGCAGGAGGGGTGACAGCTGCTCGGCGAATGCTCTGCCCAGGACGTTGTGCTCTCACTGGAGGGGACACGTCAGAGCCAGCGCAACCCCAACACGGCAGTCCCCTCTGCTCAGCCTTGGGGTTCCCTTTCCTGTCTCTGGCCAGGAGGGGTGGTCCTAAGGGCGAGCTCTGTGGGCACAGGGCATGCTGGGTGTCTGCGGAGCTTCGAGATCCCCCTAGCCATAGGGATGAGCTGGGAGACCCAGCCTTCAGGAGCAGGGTGGAGATTCCCACGTTCGCTGTAGCTGAACAGCCACCTCCCTGCCCTGCCCGAGCCTCCAGGGGCAAACCCCAAACTCCCACTTGGACTCAGAGGGCCCACCGGCCCCGCCCACCTGCTTCAGCCACACAAGCCCTGGCCCTTTGGCAACCCCACCTTCTCCAGGCCTCCTCCCTTGGTCAGCCCCAACTGTCCCTCCCTGTGGCTTCCCCTGATCCTGCCTTCGAAAGCAGCCCTGCCCCTCGGGCCTGTGCTCACAGAGCTGGCATGGCCGGGGGGACACAGATGGGACCGCGGGTGGCAGGGCTGGGAGAAGGGGCGCACAGGGCCGTGCTGCTCGGTTGTGTGCATGTTGAGGCCTCGCCCCCGGCCCAGCGTTAGCTCCACGGGGACGGCGGGGTTGTTGCCGGCGCTGGGCACCCACAGGAGAAGGAGGAAGGACGGGAGACTAGGGTGAGGGCTGGGGCAGGCGGGGGACCGGCACCCCCAAGGAGCCCCCGCCCCCGGGAGCGCTCGCTGCGGCCAGTGGAGGACGGGCGGCCGGGGACACGGCCCTTTCCCCGCCCACTCCGGGTCAAGGCTGGCCTTGGTGGCCCAGCGCCGTCTCCATGGGGACGTGAGTACCAGCCGACCCCGTCCTCTGGAGCCCGGGAACCTTCGGGACCTAACGCAAGGCGCGCAGCCAGGGGGCAGAGAGGCGCCGATCCCGCCCCGGCCGTCACGTGAGCCGTCCTGCCACGTGACCCGCCACGTGACTCGCGTCTGCCCGCGCCGCAACCTGACATGATGCGGGAGCGGTGCGCCCCGGCGGCCCGGCCGACCCTGCCCTGGGCCCTGGCCGTGGCCCTCCTGCTGGCGCTAGGGCCGCGCGGCCCCGCGGTCCGGGGTGAGGTGGGGGTGAGTGCGGCGCCGGACCCGGGCCCCTCGCCGCCCTCACCTCTCCCGTCTCACCGGCGTGTCGTCCCCCGCCCCCCAGCCCACAGGGTCGCAGATCCCGGCTTCCGGGAGGGCTACTTCGAGCAGCTGCTGGACCACTTCAACTTCGAGAGATTTGGCAACAAGACCTTCCGCCAGCGGTTCCTGGTGTCAGGTGAGGTCAGCCCCGCGCCGGGGTCATGGAGCAGTGGGGGCCAGGGGCGCGGAACCCAGGGAGACCCCGCGGTTTGGGGACTGGAAGACCCTGCGGAGACCCCGGGGAGACTGCGGGCCCGGGACTCGGGGACCCTGCGGAGGCCCCGCGGGCCGACCCCTGCCTGCCTCCACCCCGCAGAGAAGTTCTGGAAGAGGGACGAGGGACCCATATTCTTCTACACGGGGAACGAGGGGGACGTGTGGTCCTTCGCCAATAACTCGGGTTTCATCCTGGAGCTGGCGGCCCGGGAGGCGGCCCTGGTAGTCTTCGCAGAGCACGTGGGTATCGGGCCGCGGGGCCCAGCGGGAGGTGCCCCGGGCCGGCGGGGCGCGGGTCAGTGTCCGCCCCTGTCGTCCACAGCGGTACTACGGGAAGTCGCTGCCGTTTGGCGCGCAGTCCACGCAGCGCGGGCGCACGGAGCTGCTGACGGTGGAGCAGGCCCTGGCCGACTTCGCGGTGCTGCTGCAGGCGCTGCGGGCGAGCTTCGGAGCCCAGGACGTCCCGGCCATCGCCTTTGGCGGGAGGTGGGCCCTGCGCGCGGGGGAGGGGCGGGGCGGGGGCTTCTGGGGCTGTGGCCGGACGCTGATTCCCGCTCTCCCACGAGTGCCAACCTCAGCGCACCTGTCGGTACCATCAGTCCAGCTCCCCACCCACGGCCCTGCTGTTCATACTGGCCCATCCCGCAGTCAGCCTCCCAAACGTCCCAAATCTCCTTCCACAGCAGCTTCTGTCTGTTGCACCCTCTTCACAGCTAAGGGTCTCCGCAGACCCTCAGCCCCACCCCCACCGGGCTCCTGGGATTCTCTCAGCCCTCTCTGCCTGCCTTTACCCAACTCCTCAGGCTCAGAGGGCGCTGCCTTCCAGAAGCCCTCCCTGGCGATCCCCCGAGCACCCCTGCTGGCCTGCATGCCCCAGTCACACTAGTGGGGAGACCTCCCTCAATTGTGGCTGTCCCCAGGAGTTAGTGAGCTGCACAGGTTCCCCCGTGGTGCTCATGCATCTTAGGAAATTCCGGATCCTTGAGGGCACTTGTGGACCTCTGGGGAGGAAAGGAGAGAGCAGGGCATGGGGCAAGGGGGCAGGAGCAGCCCCAGAACCTCTTGGGCCATGTGGGGAGGTGTCCAGGGACTACTCGTGGTGCAGCGTGCTGTGGTGGGTGGTCCGGCCGTCATAACCCTGCACCCCCCGCCCCACCAACTCCCCGCCCAGTTATGGGGGGATGCTGAGTGCCTACATGCGGATGAAGTACCCTCATCTCGTGGCGGGGGCCCTGGCAGCCAGCGCGCCCATTGTAGCTGTTGCAGGCCTTGGGGACTCCTACCAGTTCTTCCGGGATGTCACTGCAGTGAGTGGAGGCTTGGGAAGTCCTGGGGCTGGCCAAGGGCTGGGGGCTCTTGGGGTCAGGGGGGCCAAAGGGGCTGGGGGCTGTGGCAACAGCAAGCTTTCATTCTCCAGGACTTTGAGGGCCAGAGTCCCAAGTGCGTTCAGGGAGTGCGGGACGCGTTCCGGGAGATCAAGGACTTGTTCCTACAGAAAGGTGAGGAGGGCCACCCTGCCCTACACGCCCCCAGACCGCCCCCTCAGCTCGTCCACAGCCTCCTGGGTTCTTGTTCTCGCCCCTTCTCTGCAGCCTATGACACCGTCAGCCAGGAGTTTGGCACCTGCCAGCCGCTCTCGGGGCAGGACCTGACCCAGCTGTTTGCGTTTGCACGCAATGCCTTCACTGTGCTGGCCATGATGGACTACCCATACCCCACCGACTTCCTGGGCCCCCTTCCGGCCAACCCTGTCAAAGTGAGGCCCCCGTCCCAGGGTGGGCAGGCCAGGCTGGAAATGGGAGGAGGAGACGGAGGAGGGACAGCTCCCTGGTGGACGGTGGGGGCTGGTTGAGGCCTTGCACCCCCTCCTTGGCCAGGCCCCGGGACAGGAGGGGCTGCTGGCTGAGAACGGGCCACCCCTCAGGAGCTCCCTGCCCCCAGGCTGGCTGTGATCGGCTGCTGACGGAGAACCAGAGCATCGTGGGGCTCCGCGCACTGGTGGGTGCGTCTGGCTAGATGGCGGAGCAGGAGGTCGCCACTTCTCACTTCAGAGGATTGGGTGCCGAGTTGGGGGCAGCATGGGAGCGAGGACCGGAGACGACTCTGGTGGGGGGAGCAGATGCTCCCAGTTGTCCCTGGGCCTAGCCTGAAGGGGTGCTGCTTCAGGGGCCCCTGGGGTCCTCAGGCACAAAGGGCAGCCCTAGAGTGGGAACGTGGGTGGGCAGCTGGACTGCCTTAGCCACAGAGACACCACCCCATGCCCCACCAGCCATGACCTTCAGAGGAGGCAAGGGGTCCCCTGGGCACGCAGGGGGCCCTGAGTGTGTGGTGCTTGCATGCCCCCCCCCCCGCCCCCTCAGGACTGCTCTACAACGCCTCGGGGACAGAACCCTGTTATGACATCTACCAGCAGTACCGCAGCTGTGCAGACCCCACCGGCTGTGGCTCCGGCACCGACTCGGAGGCCTGGGACTATCAGGTATGGGGTGGGATAGTCACGGAGTGGGCTGCCCTGCCCTGCCTGGCCTGACCACCATGGGGGTGTGCCTGCAGGCCTGCACCGAGATCAACCTGACCTTTGCCAGCAACAACGTGACCGACATGTTCCCCAAGCTCGCGTTGACGGAGGAGCTGCGTCAGCAGTACTGCCTGGACACGTGGGGCGTGTGGCCTCGGCGGGACTGGCTGCGGACCAGCTTCTGGGGGGCAGGCACGTCCAGGGCAGGACAGCATCCTTCCCTCTGCACTGGGCTGCCCCAGCCCACCCCGACCCTGGCCAGTGACCTAGAGGGCCATATGCCGACCCCCACCCCTGGGAACACAGCAGGACCCTGGCCTCCCCCACCCCCACCATGGCTCACAGATTTTGGGGGTCCTGATGGTCCCTCACCATCCCTGCTATGTCCCTTTCAGACCTCAGAGCTGCTAGCAACATCATCTTCTCCAACGGTGACCTGGACCCCTGGGCAGGGGGTGGGGTGAGTGGTCGCAGCCTGGGCAGACTGTCTTCAAGTAGGTCCTGGTTGGCTCTTGGCTCTGGCCCCTGCTTCGTCTGCAGTTACGGGCTTCAGTTTAATAGTGATTCTGCGCAGGGCTCTCCTGGTTGGGGTTGCTAGAACTTCGTTTTATGTGAATCAGTCTTTGGCTTTGCTGGTCTCTTCCATTACACTTCGGTTCTGTTTTGCTAATACTTGCTCCAATGTTCCTATTTTTTCTTCTCCCTTTGTTGGTTGTTTCTTTTGCTGATTTCTTACCTTGGATATCTGCCTCATTAACCTGCATCCTCCCCTTTCTACTGTGAGCATTCAAGGCTATGCAGTTACTTCAAATTGCTGCTTTGGCTGCACCCCATAAGCTGCGCTATGCAGCAGCTGGAAGGTCTGTGATGGGGACTGGTTGTGGCCCAGAGCACATGTGGTACCCGACGAGGAATTTCCCTCACTAAACAGATACGGAGCAACCTGAGTGCGTCGGTCATCGCTGTCACCATCCAGGGGGGAGCCCACCACCTAGACCTCAGGTGCAGCCCAGCCCCATTGATGGGGGGTTTCCTGGGGTGAGGGAGATGGTGCTCTGCCTGGCTCCCTTCTCCTCTGGCTGGGTGCAGGTGGGGACGTGAGGCTCACCTACACGGTTCCTCACCACCCATCCCTGGTGCCTGCTCGTCAGGGGTTCCAACCCAGCAGACCCTGCGTCAGTTGTGGAGGCTCGGAAGCTCGAGGCTGCCCTCATCCACAGGTGGGTGAAGGCAGCTAGAAGGCCCTGGTAGGCCCTGCGGGGCCCCTCTCCAAATCTTGGCCCCGAGGCAAGGAGGAAATTCGAAGGGGCGACGTCTCGGGTTGTCACCAGGAGATCCTGCATGAGACGGAGAGCTGCGGGAAGATGAGTCCTAGCCCAAACCCCTGTGCCCCGGGACGGACGGGATCTTCCTGACCCTGCTGTGCCACAGGCCAAGGCCGGTCCATGGCTGCCGGCTGGCGAGGGGCCCACCCAACCGGGAGGCTGGGGCTGAATAAAGCATCTGGTTGTCTGGTCAACAGCATCTTGTTCTCTATGGGGAGGGTCATGTCCCACGGCCCCTGCTCCATGGCGCAAGAAGAGGACACCCTTACTGAAACCTCAGTCTAGGCAGGATGGAGCAAGGCCCGGGCACACAGCAGTTCCCTCCGTGCTCGACCCACACGCTTCACGGGAACAGGAACGCACATGTTAGACGTCTGAGAGCAAAATCAATGTTTATCCTAATTTTAAAAGCCCCACTCCACCGGGCGGCTGGAAGCAGGATGAACTTGTCATCCGGCCCTCCGAGCCCCTGCAGGGTGGCTGGAATCCCTGAGTCCAACGTGTAAACACGAGAGCCGGCCCTGAGCCCGATGTCCCCATGGGGAGCAGCTGCCACCACCACAAGCCCCCTGGGCCTGGGACGTTCACGGGCTGGGTGACCCTGAGCCCAGCCGTGTCCCAAGCCGGGCAATCAGCTCCTCTCTGAAGGGGACGCCAAGAGGCCCGGGCCCAGCACAGGCAGGAAGTGCCGGCCCTGGAATCACAATCATGATTAGAGTGGTCTCGAGGAAGGAGATTGTGGTGGTCTGGGCCACCTGGCTCACACACCCGCGATGTTTACTCTGACATGGTCCTGACGGCTCCTGACTGGGAGGCACAAGTGGGAATCAGTCCAGAGCCACTGCCCTGAGGCGGCTGTCAGGTCCTGAAGGCGTCCGGCTGGCTGCCCACTGGGCTGTCCCAGTCCAACCTGGAGCCCGACGGGCACAGTGGCCACTAGGACCCACGGCTAAGGTTGAGGATGCCCAGACCCTGGGCGGCCTCCGTCCACTGCTCCTGCCCGGGTCCCCAAACCCTAGGAGGGAGTCCAGATGGGCAGGGGGTGGGCCTCAGTGTTAAACACATAGGTATCCAGGCTGAGCAGGTCTGCGTCGTCGGAGAAGAGCAGGAACAGGTACTTCAGCGTTTCCCCCAGAAAGAAGCTCTCCATCTTGTCCCTTGGGCCCGGATTCTGGGGATCCTGGACGTTGTTGATGGAGGAGTAGCCGCCCGTGGGGACCTGCGCAGGGGCAAGGCCGAGGCTTCAGCAGCTCTGCAGATGCACCCATCCCCTACCCCAGGCTGAGCCCTTGGAGAACAGCAACACCCAGTGAGCGTGCAGCCCCCCATAAGTGTCCACCCCAGAGTGTGCACCCCCATGAGCGTCCACCCCAGTGAGTGTGCACCCCCATGAGCATCCACCCCAGTGACCATCCACCCGTGAGTGTGCACCCCC
>NW_004444253.1:986685-993360 GCF_000243295.1 Trichechus manatus latirostris
GTGAGTGTGCACCCCCATGAGCATCCACCCCAGTGACCATCCACCCGTGAGTGTGCACCCCCCATGAGCATCTACCCCAGTGAGCGTGCACCCCCCATGAGCATCCATTCCCCTGTGAATGTCCACTGCCCTGTGAGTGTCCATTCCCGTGAGCATTCACCACCCCATGAGTGTGCACCACCCCGTAAGTGGAGGAGTGCTCCATGTCTCAGCCATCCCCTTTGCCAGGTGACAGGGACGGCCGAGGACAGGCAGCGCAGGGCTCACCCGCGTGTAGGTGTTGAAGCTCTGCAGGATCTCCCAGCCCCAGTCCCGGTACTTGCTGTCCCCGGTGCAGCGGTGCAGGTAGAACAGGCTCTCCACCGTCTCCGGCCGCAGCAGGTTGTGTCTGTCCGCCGGCTGCAGAGAAGCGCGGCCTCAGCAAGGGCACTGGCCCGCAGGCCACCCCCAGGCCCGCCAGCACTCACCTTGACCTCCACGTCCTGGTGGCCCTCCTGGGGGACCATGTTGAAGTGGGCGATCTCCGGACTCAGCCCCGTCTTCATCTGGCGGTTCATCTGGTAGCAGGTCTCCATCAGCGCCTTGGCCAGGTCCATGTGCTCGGCCGGCAGCCCATGGTGGGCCCCCAGAGCCAGAGTCCCCGGCAGGAAGCACACCAGGTGGTCCTGGAAACCAGAGGGTCCCTCACCACTGCCAGTTGAGGGAGCGAGGGAGTGAAGGCGCAGAGCTGCGGCAGCAAGAGTGCTGGCCCCACTCTCTACCTCAGGCCCAGGCCTGACGACAAGGACGGCCCCACTCAAGCAGCATACATCCATCTCTGATTCCAGCCCACACACCACCCCTTCTCCCAGCATCAGGATAGGGAGCAGCCAGTCCCCCCCAGACAGGAAGTAGCAGCATCCTCGAGCCCAGACCTCAGGTCAGCACTCACCATCTTGGCACTGAAGCGGCCATGGGCCAGCTCCCCGACGAAGGTGAGCTTGCTGGGCTCAGAGCTCCGCAGCAGGTGCGTCTTCACGCCCTCGATGGCCTCCACATAGTCCTCCAGCAGCCTGTGGACGAGCACTGTGCTAGGTCTCCCTGAGACACACTGAGGCCCAGGACCCCCACCCCCACCCTAGTCCCTCAGGAACAGGCTCAGCTGTAATCCGAGACTCACAGGCAGCAAGTGCCCTGTCCCTGGCGGGTAGGCCTCGCAGAAAGGGGGGGCCTGGGGGCAGTGCCTCCTGTTCCTCTGACTGGGGCCCTTAGTCACAATCAGTCCTGATGGTTGCCTTGGCCTCAAAAACTGCTGTCCTGAGCCCAGAGGACCCGTCTCCTAACCACGGCCCCTGGACACCTCCATCCTGGGGAAATCAGGCTCCACAGACCCATGACGGCCACACTGTCACCAACACAGGGTGTTGGCTATAGCCGTGTCGGGGTGTGGTCGCCCACGAACCATCCTGAGGCCTTGAGCTGAAGCAACTTAGCCGGGCCCCTGGGCCACCCCAGATGTCCACGAGGGGCAGCAGTGGCCGTCCCCAGGTCTGAGACTTCAAGGACAGAAGTTCCCTTACAAGAGCTAATCTGTATTTTCCAAACTGAATTCTGAGCAATTACACTGTGCATGGGGGAAAACGTGTCCTGTAAACCTCAGGACATAAGGGTGGGGACGCCCCATTTCAGTGTGTTAAGAGCCTGCAGGGCCCGTGTGCAGGAGCCCGCTCCTCCTCAACCTCCTGACAAGTGCATGGCCCCAGCAGCTCGGTGGGACCCCAGGGGCGGGGGCAGCCCCCTCCTCTGTGGAAGTCTGGGATGAAACGGAAACATTTGTTCAGAGAGGCCAAGACTGGGCCCGGCCCAGCAGCTTCCTCCTGACAAAGGACTGGGGACCAGGCGCCCATGGACCCCGCATCAGGCAGGGGAGAGCCTCACTGCGTCTCCTTCTTTCCTCCCTGGATCCACTGTTTCAGCAGGTACTCGTAGTAGCTGTCCGCCCTGGCGCCCAGTGTGTACACTCCCAGGTGCGTGAAGTGGCCGCTGTGGGTGTTGATGAACATGGGCACCAGTCCATCCTTCTTCCCGGACAGCGAGTGGACACGCCGCGTCACCTCCACCACGGCCTCCTGCATGACGGTGGGGGTGTGGGGGCTGCGGAGCTCTGGGCTAGCCGGGCCCCCTCTCCAGAACTGATTTACTCCCAGAGGAGGGAGGAACCCCAAGCATTGCTTGTGCCCATCTGCCCCGCTGGGTGTCAGATGGCCCCACGTCCCAGGGACACAGCTCAGCTGCTGCTGCCCTGGACAGCCGGGTGACGCTGCCCGTCCCTGTCCCCCTGGGTCCATCTGCTCCCAGCACTCCAGGCCCTGCTAGTGGGGATGGGGGCTTGTAGGCATGGGGGTCCTCACCATAACATGCCAATACAGCCGCCCCTGTGGCGCCCCAGGTGGACAGCACACACACTATGCGCTCCAAGGCCTGCCTCCGCCCAGCACGTGGCTCTGCCCATCCTTCAGGACCAGGCCATCCTCAGCCTGTCTGTCATCTCTGGCCTCAGGGACCTTCCCTGCCCCCGGCCCCCCTGGCAAGGTGCACACGTGTTGTTTCCCAGCACTTAGAACACTGCGTGGTGAGGGATTCCTGGTCCCCTACCCCACCCAACATGTATAAGAAACAAGGGCACGGCCTTTTATCCTTCTGTACCTCAGAATCTAACAAGACCCCAATAACCAGAAGATGCTGGGTAAGCAGCTTACAAAAGGCTGTGTCTGCACGGCCCACGTGGACGGCTGCGTGTTCACCCTCTGGAGGCCACATGAACCCCCAGATCTGCCCTAACTCTAATCCTGCAGAAACCCATGAAAAACCATTAGAGCTGACAAACAAGGCCTGCAAGGTTGCAGAATACGAGGTCAACATACAAAAATCAGTTACTCTTCTGCACACAAGCAATGAATAACTCAAAAATGAGATTAAGTAAACGATTCCTCATTTTACAATAGAATCAAAAGCAATGAAGTACTTACGAGTACATTTAACAAGAAACGCCAAGACTTGTACAACGAGAACTGCAAAACACTGAGAAAAATTAAGGAAGGCCTACATAAATGGAGAGAACTTCCACATTCATGGATTGGAACACTTAATGCTGTTAAAATGACAATACTCCCCAAAGCCAGCTACAGGATCAACGCAATCCCCATGAGAAGTCCAGCTTACTTTTTTGCAAAACTTGACAAGCTGATCCTAAACTTCATACGGAAACACAAGGAACCCAGAATAGTAGAAATAATCTTGAAAAAGACCAAGGTTGGAAGACTCATACTTCCTGACTTCAAATCTTACTGCAAAGCAACAGTAATCAAGACAGTGCGGTACTGGCACAAGGACAAACATATACTGTATTTTTGGCAAATAATGCGCCCACACATGTAACACGCACAGCACGCTTAGGAAAATAACACACAAGGGGGTTGCACGGTTGGCAAACAAACATGTAACTCGTGTGTTACTTGTGCAAAAATAAGGTAGATCAATACAACAGAATTGAAAGTACAGAAATAAATTAGTGCATCTATGGTCAATTAGGAACCCTGGTAGCCCAGTGGTTGAGAGCCATGGCTGCTGACTGAAAGGTCAGCAGTTCGAATCCACCAGCCACTCCTTGGAAACCCTATGAGGCAGTTCTACTCTGTCCTGTAGGGTCACTATGAGTCAGAATTTACTTGACGGCAATAGGATTTTTTTTAAGTCAATTGATTTTCCACACAGGTGCCAAGCCCATCCAATGGGGAAAGAATAGTCTTTCAACAAACAAATGGTGCTGGGACAACTGGATAGCCATCCACATGCAAAAGAATGAAGTTGGACCCCTACCTCACACCACATACAAAAATTAATTCAAAATGGCCCCAACTGCTGAGTGCAGTCAGTCAGTCACAGAAGAACAAATACTGTATGATCTCACTTACATGAACAGACAAATATGCAGAAACCAAAGGTTATTAGGGGTCACTGGGGGTGGGAGGGGGAAGGAAAGAGAGTTTTGCTTAGGGGGCATTAAGTTTATGTTAACGATCGCGAAATAATTTGGAAAACGATAGTGAGAATGGCTGTAAAACTTGAGGACTGTAATCACTGTTAGCGAATTTTACATGTAGAAATTGTTGAATTGATGTCTGTTTTATTACATATATTTTCACAATAAAAAAGAAAAATTGGACCCAAGACCTAACCGGAGAGTTAAAAGTGTAAAACTCTTATAAGAAAATACAGGTATAAATCTTCATGACCTTAGATGAGGCAATGGTTTCTTAAATATGACAGCAAAAGCACAAGCCACCAAAGGAAAAATAGACATCAAGTAGAAAAATAAAGTAGAAATTAAAAAATACTGTGCTTTGCTATGTCACTAAATTATACGTGTAGAAATTGTTGAACTAGTGTATATTCTGCTGTCTGTATTCTCAACAACAAAAACAAAATAAACTGAAAAAAAATTGTGCTTTGAAAGACAAAGAAATAAACAGACAATCCTCAGAACAGAAAAAATATTGGCAAATTATATATCTGATAAGGCTCTAGTTTCCAGAATATATAAACAACTCTTAGAATTCAACAATAAAAGGACAAACCCAATAAATGGGCGAAAGATTTGAAATGACACTTCTTCAAAGGATATACAAATGGCCAATTAAAAAAAAAAAAAACCAAACCTGTCTCCGTCAATTTGATTCCGACTCATAGTGACCCTGTGGACAGAGGAGAACCGCCCCATAGGGTTTCCAAGGAGCAGCTGGTGGGTTTGAACTGCTGACCTTTTAGGTTAGCACGTGCACCACCGGGGCTCCAAAACGGCCAATGAGCACATCAAAAAATGCTCACCGTTAGTCATCAGGGAAATGTAAACCAAACTATAATAAGATACTGCTTCAAACCCCCAGGTGACTATGATAAACGAACCGGTAAGGACGCAGAGAAATCAGAATCCTCTTACACTGCTAATGAAGCGTAAAATGGTGCAGCCACTTTTGAAGTCTAGAAGTTCCTCCAACAGTTACAGAGAGTTTCCACACGACCCAGCAATTCTACTCCTAGGCATGTACCCATGATACACGAAACGTACGTTCACTCAAAAATGTGTTCATGAATTTTCATAGCAGCACTATTCAAAACAGCCCAAAATTGGAAACTACCTGAATGTCCACCGACTAGAGAATGCATAAACCCAGTGTGGTCTACCCACGCAACGGAATATTACGCAGCCATAACAAGGAACAAAGCCGTGGCCAACCAGCACATGGAAAGATGCTCAACGTCATTACCATCAAGGAGATGCAAGTCAAAACCACAAGGAGATACCACTTCACCCCCATTCATAAAGGGAAAACAACAGGTGTTGGCAAGACTGTGGAGAAACTGGAACCCTCACCCATTGCTTGTGGGAATGTAAATGGTGCAGCCACTGTGGAAACAGTGTGGTGGTTCCTCAAAAATCTGAACACAGAACTACCACGTGACCCAGCGATCCCCATCCTGAGTATGTATCCAGAAGAAGCGAGGGCAGGAATGCAAACAGAAAGAAACTTGTACACTAATGTTCACTGCAACACTTTTCGTAAGAGCCACAAGGTAAAAAGAACCCACCAGGTCACGGGTGGCTCGCGCCTCCACCAGGACACAGCCAGGCGGATGGGCAGACCCCCAGGTGACCACAGGAATTTGTAGCACACTCAAGCCACTTCTGCTTATCACCTGGATGACTACCCAGCCCAGGATGTGCATCCCTGAAGTTGCTGTAATGAGCAGAGGTGAACTCCAGTGAGAAACTTCCAACTGCCTGCCCCCCCTGCCCCCGCCCCCCGCCACTGTACCTGGAATTTCTCATTTCCTGTGAGACGGGAGAGCTCCCGGAACTCCAGCTGAATGCTGGTCACTTCAGCCACCGTGCTGTCTGAGGTCCACCGGGGAGGGTGGGCAATGCCAGTGCCAATGTTCACATCGGAGAAAGGAATCTTGGAGGGAGTCTTGAATGCAGGCAACAGCCGATTTCCAAAATCTTTCTGATGGAGAAGGAGAGCAGAGAATCCATTGTTCAGGTCGGAGTGAGGCCTTGTTCACATTTCATCATTCTAATGGGTCACCCGCTCCATTCCATTGAGGGGAGGGAAAGGTGCTGGTGGCTCCCCAACGCCACACTGCCCTAGAACTCAACTGCAGCAAAACAAGCTGGAGTCAATCAGATTGAGTGACTTGTGACCACGGGTTTTAGTGGCAATAAGTGTGCCGCATGAGACACGCATGTCTTGAATAGAGACATTCAGATGGATCGTCAGAGAGAAAACAGGGAAAAGAAGCACCCTCCCCCAAACGCCCTCACGTCACAGAGATCACTGTGAGAAACGGCAGCCCTGGCGTCAGGCACTCACGGCTTTCTCCAGGAAGAGGCTGTCCCCTGTCAGATGGTAAGTGCTCAGCAGCGCCCCCAGGATCCGGATCGTGCTCTCAAACAGGTTAACATCCACGTCTTTCTGGAACTGTAACTTCTGTGACACCCACTTCCTGGCTTCTTCAAACTCTACAACACAAACAGCACAGGTTACAGAGTGAAGGAGCAGTCCTGCCCTCACCCGCGCTCCGGGGCTACCTGCGGCCCTGGGGGCATCTGCTCCTGCAGGACCCTCACCCGCGCTC
>NW_004444253.1:993799-1008236 GCF_000243295.1 Trichechus manatus latirostris
CTCTGGGTCTACCTGCGGCCCTGGGGGCATCTGCTCCTGCAGGACCCTCACCTGCGCTCTCTGGGTCTACCTGCGGCCCTCACCTGCGCTCTGGGTCTACCTGTGGCCCTGCGGGTGTTCCTGCAGCGTTTCAATGTTGTTTCTTACTCCCAGGAGTGAACCTTGACTTCTCCAACATGTACAGATAAAAGGAGGCCAGCAGTGCACCTGGGGAAGTCCCCACAAGGTGACAGCACACGTGGTCGACAGTCAAAGGCCATTACACCAAGAACAGCATAAATGAGTTTACTGGTAGCCTTTAACCTGTTCAGAAAACTTTAAACTTAAAAGCAAAATGTTTAAAATATTCATTTAGAAATAACTACAGACACTGCTTAGACACATCAGGGTGACAGATTTGGCACACATAATCCAGAATCAAACACAAACCGCATGGTCTAAAGCTGACATTATGGAGACTCTGGGGGCCGGGGGCACAGACCAGACTCTGGGTTCATCTCCTCCCCAGGCTACCTGGAGACGCAGCCCACAGGCTCAGGAAAGAGCAGATACCTTTCGTCAGGCCCAGGATCCACATAGTGTCCAGGGCGTCGACCAGGGTGAGGCCGAGGCCGAACCACTCGCCGAAGGACTTGGACAGGGGCCTCAGCTCGTCGTGGCCCCACGCGTACTTGCGATAGCCCTTCCACGCATGGCGGAAGGCTTCCACCACAGCCTTCTGGCGTTTGTTCAGGGGAGCTGCAAGCGGGAGAAGGGCCACTCACTGGGGGAATGGGGAGTCCGGGGGGCCTTTGCCAGTTCCCTGGGCAGAGACCCCCAGTGCAGCTGCCTGACCACCTCCCCAAGTGCACGGCATTGAGTGTGGGCAGAGGGCCGCCACCGAGCCACTGGTGGGTCCAGGTCCAGAGGGCAGCAATGAGAAGCGAAGGTTGGGCACCCAGCTGCGGGGACTGGCCAAGTCGGACTCGCCCACCAGGGCCACGGCGCCCCACCTCCTGGGTGTCAGGAAGATACAGAAATGCGCCAGCCCAGACCACCCGGTACTATCCCAGCCCTGTGGGCACCAGGGCAGGTGATGTCCCTGGGCGCGGCCTCTGGTGAAAGGGATGTGGGCTGTCCCCCAGGCAAGCGGAGGTGCTCCAGCACACACAGGCCATGGAGCTCACAGGGGCCTGGCCGTGCAGTATGGGTAAGACATTCAACACTGACGAGGACAGATCTGATTTTTACAAGGACACCCTAAACCTGCAGATATTAATGCTCTGTCCTATCAGCTCCAGACGGCTTCAGAGAGGAAGTGATGTCATAGCCACCCAAAGTCCCCTTGGTAGCCCTTCCCGGAGGCGGCCAGCATGACTTGGGGAGCGCTGTTCTCATCCCCTTCGTAAGCACCACACACACAATGTCTTCATACCAAACCTCTCTGATCCTGGTTTGGAGCCTACTCCTGTTGACACCCACAGCCTGGCCATCCACCCTAAATGCCCACAGACCCTGTGCTTCCCCAGAGATGCCCAGGACTGTGAGTCCGGCTCTGGGTCCCTGCAAGGCTCAGCACAGGGTCACGTGCCTGGGCCCTGGACTCTGCGGCGCTGGTGTCAGCCCCCACACGACCATCAGTTTTCCGTCTCTACCGTGAGGCACCGGGAGAGCTTTTGGACCCCGCAATCCTAGGGAGCGTCAGGCGCTGCGACGGCCTGGAGACCAAGAGGAGTCCCATACGTCCCACAGCCCAAGATGGCCCGGGCCCAGGGCAGGTCAGCCTTCCCCAGCCAATGCATCGCTGCCTCCCGTCATTGCTTACACCCCGGGAAAAGACTCCGGGGCCTCATCAGTTCTCCCAGGTTCCACAGAGAAGCAAGGCTAAGACCCGGGGCAGCCAGGGGTGCTGGAACCAGCAGGTACGAGGGACACAGAGACACCGCCCCCGAATGCTTTGTCTGTACCCCCGTCACCACACCCTGGATGAGAGGCACTGGGTGGGTCCATGAGGGCAGAGGCAGGACTTACCTGACGCTTTCTGAGTCCTGGATTCTGGGCCCGGCCGGTTGGTGGGGACGTCTGCTCTTCTGGATGGGGACTCAGTGCCCTGCTCATGCTCAATGACAGCTCCTCTCCAGCTTCAGTGGGACAGGGAGAGAGCAGTCAGCACAGCGGCCAGCATGACGCACACCGTGTGCTTGTGGGTACAGGGCGCTCGTGGGCGCTTGGTGCTGCCTGACCCAGTGGGCCCGAGCTCACCGAGGTGCCAGGCTGAAAGGCCAAGAGAAACCACAGCCCCAGTGTCAGTGCAGGTTCTAGCACTGTCCCTGGGAGATGGGGGGCAGGCACTGAGGGGCCACGGAGGGCTGTTCTGGAAAGGGGGGTGCCCGAGGCCCAGAGGTGGGAGCACATCCGGGGGGCTGAGGCTGCGCCGGGCACGGTGAGACACAATACTATGGGGATGGCACAGGGGCCGGGCGGCCTGCAGTCTCACTGGCAAAGCAAAAACTCTGCTTCTCCTACCAGGCCCCGGGCCAGGTGTGGAGCTGGCTTGTTGACAAGCAGCAACGTGACAGACACGCCCTCGATTTACTCATGCTCAGAACTGAAATCACTGAGGCTCTGTGGAGCCAAGGACATCAGGGCAGCGGGGTCACTGTGGGTAGAGGGAACTGACACCCCCACAGCCCAGGGACCTGTGGGGCATCCCGCCAGCCAGGGCTCCTCCACCGGACAGCACCTCCACGGTGCCCACCACGGCAATGTGCTCGCCACAGGATGGACGCCAACACCCGAGCACCTCAGACACAGCCTGTCCTCCAGGCCACTGAAGCCAGAAAAGCTGAGCCCGTCGTGAAGAGCGCGAGCTGGAAATGCTGCCCCCGACACTGACACTTAAGGATCAGGTTTCAGAGCACACCATGAATCACAGGGAACCGTGCTCTAGAGACGGAAATGTCTCCCAGAGAAGCAATGCTTGGAAGCTGCTGCCCCTTAGCGCCTTTGCTGTGGCTCTTGACGCAAGACACCACGCAGAGGGCAGGGCACAGCATCCTCCCCCACGCTGCTCCCGCCCGACGCGGAAGGGGCTCAGGAAGGGAGGAGGCCCAGCCGGCACGTAGTCTGTGCCCATGGCAACTGCCCACAAAGGGCTCCCCAGGCCTGAGATCCGGTCCCTTCCTCCCCCGCCTGCCCGTCTCTCCGTACACACGCCCTAGGAGAAAGTAAAGTCGCAAGGTGCCCAGACATCAATGCATGCCGAGAGGAGGGGCCGGAGACTTACTCGGCTGACTTCCCGTTCTTTGACTTTGGTTTTGTAACCAATTAAAGCTTCACCAAGAAATTACAAAGCACATATTGTACGTATCAGTGGAAAATCTCTATGAAGCACATTGTTGGTTCTCTTTATCTGCGTTTCTCAGGTCGGCTTGGCCTCAGAGCTGCGGGTGATCAGCGACTGCTCGACACATTTGTACCTGATGACGGTTCTCTGCGAGTTCTCCTTGTGTGCGTTGCCTGGCTCCTCTTGCTCCTGCTCCACCCGGTCCTGAATCCTGTCTTTCACGTCTTTATCAGGGGCTCTGATCTGCAGGCTGGGAGGTCCCCGTCGGGAATGCTTCCGAGGTTTCTACACAAAAATTAGGTCACAGGTAACAGTTACGCAGTTCCCCAGCACTGCTATTCTTTTATATCCAGGACTTGCCCCTCAAATACAGACGCACAGACCCACCCGGCACTGTGGGCTGGACCATCACACGCGACTTCAGGGGATTATTTTCATCTACGATATGCAGCCTTGGAAGACGAGCTCCTGGCCAGCTATGTCCTGGCTCTGACTAGACAGGAGACCCTGCCAACTGGCCACGCCAGCCCTGGACACAGGGTCCAAGCCGCAACTGGGGGACTTCAAAGGGTTAACAGGGAAGGGTTATAACAAAGGCCCCACGGAAGCAAACCAGCCTCCAGCCCCTTCAGCCTCATCAATGCTCTGAGAAAGGGCTCTGGGTGCCGACGGTGGGGCTGATAGAGTCTGAGCACAGGGCGGGTGTGCCGATGCCCTACCCACCAGGAGCCAGGCTCCACGGCAGGCGCAGACGTCCTCCCCGCCAGGGGCCAGTCACCACGGTGGGCACAGATGTGGTTCCACCCGTGGAGAGGAAGGTGCCTGCTCATGAGTCTGGAAAGCTCTCTTCTGTTCATATCCAGGTCACATTGTGAGGAGACAACACACAGCTGTGCTCCTTCTGCTAGCTGCACCCCCACCCTATGTATCCCCCCAGAAACCTTGTCCACAGCTTGGGGTCCCTGCAGCCCTCGCCTTGGTGCTGCCACCGACACAGGTGCGCACTCACACCTCTGCCTCCCTCGTCCACACAGCGAGTCACAGGGAAGTGCAGCCCTGTCGCTGCCGTCTGTGTAACACGGTCATGCTTCCAAATGGCCAAACCACTGACCGTGTGTCTTAGGTCTCCAATGCTGCTATCACAGAGATACCTGCAGTGACTGGCTTTAACAAACAGAAATTTATTCTCTCACAGTCCAGGAGGCTGTTGTTGGGTGCCACTGAGTCGGTTCTGACTCATAGCGACTCTACGTACAAGAGAACGGAACACTGCCAGGTCCTGCGCCACCCTCGTGATTGTAGCCACTGGGTCAATCCATCTCATCGAGGGTCTTCCTCTTCTTCGCTGACCATCTACCTTACCAAGCATGATGTCCTTCTCTAGACACTGGTCCCTCCTGATAACACGTCCACAGTACGTGAGCTGAAGGCTAGAAGCCTGGATTTACGGTGCCGGCTCTAGGGGAAGGTCCTTGCCTCTTGGAGCTTCTGCTCCTGGCTGATCTTGTCTTCCCCCATCTCTGCTCTGCTCTCTTGTTTAATCTCTTTACACCTCAAGAGACTGACTCAAGACACTCTACATGAATCCTGCCTTATTAACATAACAGACACGATCCATTCCCAAATGAGATTATAACCACAGGCATCCAAGTTAGGATTTACAACACATATTTTTGGGGGACACAATTCCATCCATAACAGTTGCCAAAGAACAGAAAGACATTAGAGAAGCTGAGACGAGGACCTCCCAGCAAAGTGGGCAGAAAGAGCCTCTCCCTAGAGCTAGTGCCCTGAATTTGGACTTTGAGCCTACTAAACTGTGAGAAAATAATTTCTATTCATTAAACCCACCACCTGTGGTATTTATGTTGTAACAGAAGTAAGACAGATACTTAGGCTGTTTGTAATTTTTTTAAAATAGTGCTTACTAAAAATTACGGAGCTATTTTTAAAAAATCCAGAGCTTGGATCCACAATCAACACCCACAGAAGCAGCCATCAAGAAATCAAATGACGCACGGCATGTGGCAGATCTGCTGCAAAAGACCTCTTTCAAGTGTTAAAAAGCAAAGATGTCACTTTGAGGACTAACGTGTTTGACTCAAGCCATGGTGTTTTCAATAAACTCATATGCGTGCAAAAGTTGGACAATGAATAAGGAAGACTGAACAATTGACACCTTTGAATAATAGTGTTGGTGAAGAATATTGAAAACACCATGGACCGTCAAAAGAACAAACAAATCTGTCTTGGAAGAAGTACAGCCAGAATGCTCCTCAGAAGCAAGGATGGCGAGACTTTGTCTCACATACTTTGGACATGTTATTAGGAGGGATCAGTCCCTGGAGAAGGACATCTTGCTTGGTAAAGTACAGGATCAGCGAAAAAGACGAAGATCCTCAATGTGACGGACTGACACAGTGGCTGCAACAATGGGCTCAAGCAAAACAATGATTGCAAGGGTGGCGCAGGACTGGGCGGTGTTTTGTTCTGTTGCACATGGGGTCGCTATGAGTCAGAAGTAACTCGTGGGCATCCAGCAACACCACTACCCCCCGCCCCCCCGCAAGGGTTCCAAGCACCTTATTTGCACTGTTAGCAAGCTGTCCAATCCCCCTGGTGGGCCACAAGTACCTTATCTGCATAATGGTGAGGAGGACCATGGTAAGTAATTCCCTGCACTGCACTGATCAACGCGACATTAACCACCTTTCCTTTCAACTTTGTTGACGGGTGGAAAATTTTTTTAATGTTTTACTATCGTCAAGATTCTGACCCTGACTACTAATGAGCTAATAATCTCTTCTAAAGTATTTCTTCTTCTAGGGGCGAGCGGATCATAGCCTTTATCAATTTTCCTACTGATGTGTCCTTTCCTATCGCTTTACAGGAACCTGTGTATACTCTGCCACTAATCCACCATTTCAACCATGGCTGCTATTTCCTCCCTATCTGCTATTTGTCTTTTTTTTCCCTTTCTTTCTTTTGTTAGTTCTGGACCCCCCAAACCTCCACTTTCCTTCAAATCTGAAAACCTACTATATTCCAGAAAGGTAGAGATCTGATGATAATGGATTTGCTTCAGGTTTCAGACTCAAATCTGCTTTTATAGCTCACTCATGTAACTCTGAAAGCTGGCCTAAAGGTGCAAAGGCCGATGCTGTTCAAATGCTAGATGGTGCAGTTAAAGGCACCCAGCCCTCCCCTGAGCCCCTCCCTCTGGGGCACCCAGAGGTACAGGTGCTTCCTGCCTACAGCGCAGGCTCCTGGTTCCTCTCTGGGCTGGGCACATACATCTGTCCTAAGCACCCAGACCCAGGCTGCCCTGCTTGTCCTTTAACTTTCAAGCATCTAGGTGGGCGGAGGGGCTTCCTCAGGAGGCTTTTGGCCCTACCCTTGATGCCACCAAGAAGTGCTCCCGGCCTACCCGACAGCCCAGCTTATCTTCCAGGACAGGCCTGCAGGGGCATGAAAGCACCACTTGGCCCCAAGGGGTTCACTCTGAGCTTCTTCCACAGCATCAGCAACACAAACCAAAGCCCAGGCACTGGCGGGTCCTGGGCACACAGTGCACTGTGGTGACACTACCCGGCTCTCAGAGGTGTCCTGGAGACCAGGTGGCCACTCTCCTGAAGCAGCGCCTTCTTGACAGCATGTCCCGCTCTCCTGCTGCCTCCTGACTGCTCTGCCCTCGCCCCTCCACCACCACTTGTCTCTCCCATCCAGACTTCTCCTCTGCATGCTGACCCTGAAGCCACCCCCTCCCCATGTTAAGTCTCTATGCATGCCCCCCAGGCACGACTGGACAGAAAGACCCTCAGCAGAGCACCAGAGTGTCCCCTGACCAGCTCCTGCTCTGCCACCACTGTGCCCTCAGCCAGAGGTCCCCACTCCCCCTCCTCGTCCCTCCTCACGGCACACAGCACTCCCCCCCTCAACCTGCTGCCCAGTCCTGACCACAGCCAGCAAGTCTCCACACTGCCACAGGGCACCTTTCCTATTTAAAACCTGAAACGTCATGCCCCAGCCCCAAATCCCTCCGTGCGTGTAAACTGAAATGGCGCGTGCTGCCGACCCCACACCAGGACTTCAGAGCACGTCCTGCTCTCCTGCCCCTTCCAAGGCTGCAGCAGCTCAGAACTTCCTGCAACAACTTGGACGTGCCAAGCGGCTCCTCGCCACAAGGCCTGCCCACACGCTCGGTGGGAACCGTGCTCTCCTGCTCTAAGCAGACTGCCCGTCTAAGGTTTTGTCCTCGGGGAGGCCTTCCGGGCCACCCAGGACCTGCCCCCACGGTTACTCTTTTACGCACCCGCCTCTTCTTTCTCACAGAACTTACAGGACGTGTCACTATGCATACATGTTTCCTACCTGCCTCTCCTACCAGCTTATAAGTTCTGAGAGAAAAGGGACGGGATCTGTCTCATCCATCGTTACACAGCTAGCACCCAACCCAGGAACGGGCACAGCACAGGCGTCAAACAACGACCAATGAAGGAATATGCTCTGTCGCCAGGTTCTGTCCACCAGCCCAGCACGAGTGAGACAGAGAGAGAAACTTCAAACAAATGCCTTTGGGGCTGTATAGTGCCGTTTATTAAAGTACCTGAGGGGGAATCTCCGGGAGGCCTTGGGCGGCACCTGCCGTCTGAGGAGCCGGTAAGACAGGTGGGTTTACTGGTTTCAGTCCAGGGATGTCTGGTCGCGCCTTCTGCTTTTCGGACGACCTGCCACTCAGGGCTAAACGGCAAAGTGTATTTTATCACAGACCGTGCCACATGATATAAAACAGATTTAAAATGCTTCATAAAGAACATCTGCACAGACATTATTCAGAAGGACATTATGAGACCTGAAGAGAGTCATCTCAGTGAATTCAGAAACGGCCAAAATGAACAAGCCATTTCTCAAAGCATCTGACAACTTCTGTCCTGATCCACAATGCATATCCACAAACACTTTATGTTAATATTTTCCATTCTAAAAAGTAAAATATGGTGGCAAATAGGCCATTTATCTGAGCAAGCTAAGCAGCTCTTTAGCTTCCCCCTACAAGTCACCATCATCAGAAGAGATTTTCTATGTCCTTACCAAACACTGCCTGGCCCTTTCCCACCATGGAATAACGGGTATTATGAACACGAAGATAATTACTTTAGATTGAGCCCCATGACCTGATTTCCACGAGAGGATGGACATACCAGCGCTTACAGAGCAACGTCAAACTCACAACTAAGGCCGTGTGGTTAAGAAGGAACCGAACCCTTGCGTTTCTCTTTAACTTGATCGGATACCAATCAGTTGCCATTTGTGCTCTCTTGGAGCTGTTTAAGGTAGATGGCAAGATAACTACTCATAGTCACACTCAGGGCTCCGGCGGCACAGTGGTTAAGAGCTAGGGCTGCTGACCAAAAGGGTGGCAGTTCGAATCCACCAGCTGCTCCTTAGAATCCCCAGGGGGCGGTTCTACCCTGCCCTGCGGGGCCGCTACGAGCGGGTGTTCTTTGTCAGCACAAGCGTCATTTTAAGGTGCAGGTGGTTCAGGTACCTTTCCAGTGGTGGGTCGTATTCATGTAGGACAGGAGTCCACAGATAATCAGAAAGGCAAGGAGGGTGAGGAGGACGTTCCTCTGTAATCGCGACAGCTGTTTCCATTTCTAAGCACGGGGGAGAACAATTTTTTAATGAAAAGAACAGAAGGGAAAATCTCTTTACCTTCACATATGGTTAGAATAATAGAAGTTCCCTCGCAGAGGACGACCCGAAAGATGACTTAATTCGTGAGTACACGTAAGGTGACAACAGAAAAAAAAGAAAATCGAAACTATTCCTGTCCTATTGCACAGGCAGTGGAGCCAGACTCCCGCTCCCCCGTGTTGCTGACTCAAGCACTCCCCCAAACATGCGCCCTGATACGACACGGAAACACCCCGGGTCTCCCCCGCAGCGGTGACCCGGCAGGAGCTGCCAGTGACAGGGAAGGAGCACAGACAGCCGGCCGGAGGGGCGGACCTCCCCTACCGGCCCGCAGACGCCGACCTGCAGCTCACTGGGGCTTCAGGAGGAAGGGGCGGCGGGGGAGGGAGCTGGCGGCCTCGGCCCGGCGCGACCCTCACCCTCCAGCACGAGCGCCGCCGCCAGCCTTTGCTGTTGTCGTAGCTCTCGCCGAGGCTCAGCGTCACCGAGATGAAGTCCCGATGCGGCGGCGGCTGCAGCGACGGCGGATACATGACAGCGGCGGCGACAGCCCGGGGGGCCCCGCCCACTGGCGGCGTCACGAGGCCGGACTCTGAAGGAAACCGCTTCCCTGACACTCGCGAGCAGCCATTGCGCCTCCGTCAACAGTCCTCCCATCGCGCCACGCCCCGGGGGCGCTTGCGCAGTGCGATCGCACCGTATTGCGCCTGCGCACGCCCTCATTGCCCCTAGCGCTTCGGTTTACTCCCCACTGCGCCTGCGTGGAACAGATACTAAAGCGACGCAGTACGCTCACATCCCACTGCGCTTGCGCCGAGTACTCCTCCTCCTCCTTCTCCTCCTCCTCTTCCTCCTCCTCCCCCCCACCTCCCCCTAGCGTGACACACCTCCCCGCAGCGCGTTCGCAGTGTCTCCCAAACAACCTAACAGCAGGGCCAGCGTGGTTTCCGCTCAGAGGCGAGGTCTTTTCCCGGGCGCCGCCCATCTGGTGACCCCTCCCCTCTCCTCCACTACAGCGCTTTTCGGGAAGCGGCGAGGACAGGTCCTGTTTTGGTCGTGTCTTGCCCCAGAGCTGCGTTAAAGTTGGCTGATGCGTGACGCGTTTGGAGTCCTGGGGCCAGACCCCTCGCCTCGCGGGTAGATACTGAGACACGGAAGGAGCGCAGCCCTGGGGACAGTGGCTCGGTCCGCCATCTTGTTGGGAAGCCCTTGCGCTCCGCGCCTGAGTCCGGGACCTGCGACGCGGTCGGGCCAGGATGGCTGGAAGGCGCGAGCCGCGCCCGTCAGTGCAGGAGTAAGACCACTGGCTGAGGCCGGGGAGGTCAGCACTGGGGGCGGCAGGGCTGGCTAGCTGGTGGCGCTGGGCCTGGCCATACAGCCACTCTGGCCGCCGGCCATCCCACGAGGTCTGGCGGACTCCGGGCGGGATTCTTTGGGCCGCATGATTGCAGAGAAGGCTAGGGCCTCACTGGGGAAAGGCCTTGAGGTGGGGCGAGGACGTTCTGGCCGAGGGACGAGCATGACCCCACCTGAGGCAGATTCTGTGGCCGGCTGTGGCTGAAGTGCACCCCACTGCGCCCCTGACACCCCTAGCCCTTCCTCCATGCGGTGGGATCAGAGCAAGGCCGCTCAGAGACAGTTTTCATCCATTGAAGCTGATGGTCACAGGGTGCACTTAAGTAACTGCAGTTTATTGTGCGAGTGTTCACGCACGACAAAACCATTTTGATTCTCCTTGATTCCAGTTTTCTGGAGTCGTGAAATTGGGGTGACCCACCCAGACCATTTGCCCGTAGGTATCCTTTTGAACCTTGAGCCTTTAAGAAACTGGTTCCCTAGAGTCACTTTCGGGTCAGACAATATCCTAGTAAACAGCTTAGCTGAGATCGTTTTGCCCTAGGCATTGAGTTCTTTGGGAAAATTATGTGCAGGCTTCATCGAGAAGCAGGGACTCCAGGGTCTGACTTGAGGTTGCGTTTTAGGATGTGTGGCATGTCATTGGTGATTTGTGAACTCTGAAACCCTGTGGTGTGCTTTAATGCCATCGCCTTTGAAATTGACGATGACCTATATGATCGCTCTCACTGTTCTTTTATACTTTGGGTTGACACTGCTGAGAATCTTATGTACTCACAATAAATATACTGTTACACCAATTTTTGGTTTTTCTCTGCGCACTTAGTTTTCAATGCCCTAAGTGAAAAACCAAAGCCCAGTAAAGCAGCTTCTGTAGGGCTGAAGGCTCAGCTCACCCCAGGGCTCCTCCTCCCAAACCAACCTCCTTCACCTGGTTCTTTCTGGCCGCGTTGCCCACTTCCCTGGCAGTCCTGGCTATAACATTTCCGAGTGTCTGGAGTGCTCCCCAGTCTATGCAGCTCAGCACCTTGGCTTGTCTAAATCTGACAGATCCTCCTACTTTCCCCTCTAGCCCGCCTCTTCCCACACACAGTTGCCATTCCCAGCCCTGCCCTCAAACATCTCTGCCCGCACAGTGGGCTCTCTTGAGGAAGTGTCACCAGACTCTGAGGGTCCCTGAGCCCACCCCTGGAGAACTCATCAGAGGGGTAGATTCCAGGCCCTGTCCCCAGGGTTCTGGACCTACCCGGTTATCTCAGGCACGAGACCCTGGAAGAGCTAGAAAGAAGCATGAGGAAAATCCCACCAAAGCCCCACAGGCAGCCCAGCGCGGTCTCACCCTTAATGAGCACACACCTGGTCCCAAAGGGGCCTAGCAGGTCCTGCCCCAACACAGAACTGTGAACATCCAGTCCTGCTCTGACCACACGCTGGTCAAAAACTGCACTCACTGCGGCAAGAATTACAGGACACTGCATTTATTTAAAACATTCTTATTTTTGTGGAAAATCAAGATTTTAAACATTTTCAAAACTGAGCTGTTCCATATTGTTTGGCAGGGATTAGGGACGGGGGGGGGTGGATAGAAGGGGTGGCGGAGAGCCATCTTTGTGTTGATGGGACACTCATCTACATTTGTGTAGAATGACAACACTATCCCAACGTCAAGTTTCCAGCTTGCACTGTACTCTGATCGTGTAAGAGGCAACCACTGAGGGAACCAGAAGGGGTGCACTGAACCTCTCTGCACTCTCCTTGCAACTTCAGGTGAAGCTTTAATTCAAATAAAAAGTTTAAAAATGAGCTGTCTCAACAGTACCCAGTTAACTACACTTGTATACAAAGAGTTCGCATACTGGCTGCAGCTGTGGTCAGCGGCAGCTCCGGTGTACCAGGCTGTGGGCAGGACCCTGGCCCCACTGACCACTCCCCCACCCCAGGCCCTCTGCTGGACTGCAGGGGGCTGAAAGCAGGGTCCTAAGGCATAGTTTGAGTGTGAGGTTTGCAGAGTCTGGGTAGAGCCCAGTCGTCTTCCAGGCTCTGGTTCAACAGTTGTAAGGCATGATGACCCTAAGGTCTCCCCTGGGTCCAGCTTTGTCAGCTCCCTGCTTGTCTCGACATTGCCCTTCCCCTGGGGACACCGACGGCAATGAGGAGCCGCCCGGTGGGGCCCGAGAGCTGTTGTGAGGCGGGCTGGGACAGAGCGGCTTAGCAGCAGGGGGCGTGGCAGGAGGGGAGGTAGGTTCGCTGTCCTTTCTGGAGTCCACAGAAGTGGGGCCAGAGCAGCAGAGGCAGGGGTGCAACGAGGGGCCAGGGCCCGTGGCCTGCCCCGCACCAAGTGTGGGGGCTGTATCCCCACCCGAGAGAGCTGGAGAGGGGCAGTGGCACCAAATCTGTCAAAAGCGACCGGAACCAGGTGAGGGATGGCGCTTCCGGCCTGGTCAACCCCCATCACGCAGCATCCTCCACCCCCCAGGCCTCACCTGCGCAAGGTGTTGGTCCCACTGGTCCCGGGGAAGCCCGCGAACACCCTGCAGCCTAAACCCTGACACTAATGTGACCATGGAGCCAAGGCCTCCAGGGAAATTGAGAAGGGAGGAGAGGAGGTGGGCTTCAGGTCCAGGGCTTCAGGCCAGTGTCCTTGGAGACCAAGTGTTCGTGGCTCTATTGGGGCATCAGTCCTGTTCCGCCACGGGCTTGGGTGGACACCAGGAAGAGCAGGGGCTGACTTAGTTGCCATGAAGGAAGGGGGCTACCCCCTTAAACACGTCACCCAAGTGCGGTCCGCCCGTCTGTATGTCTACAGTAAAGCACCAGGGCCCTGACTGGGGCCTCCCCCCACCCCCCCCGAGGTTGGGAACACGCACTGTGGACCTGCACGGTCAGCCCGAGGGGGGACACTGCTTCATCTCAACCCAGATCACAGAGGTGGCACCCCTCTGAAGCAATGTCTACTTGCGAGTCCAGGGGAAGGGTCAGTCCTGATCTCCTGCAGATAATGTCACCTCTTTGGGCCGAGCCAGTTGCCACCTCTCAGCCCCATTCACTGACGTCTCAAGTCCCTCTACCCCTCGGGCCCCCCACAGAACACGTGAGCCAGCCACAGTCTCTGAGGCCTGCATCAGCTGATGTCCCCAAGCTGAGGACAGGAGAGGCTCCCCTCATGGAGGAGGCCAACACGTTTCCTCCTCGGTCCTGCAGGCTGGAAACGCCAAGAGCCTGCCCAGAGCCCCCACTGGGAGCTGCGTCCTCCCCAAGGACCCCGGGGTGGGCAGGAGGGAGCAAGTCACGACTCCTGGAGCAGCAGCGCCTGGGCCTCGTCCAGGATGAGGGGAGACGGAAACTCCCTGCCCTGCAGATACTCCTCCAGACCCTGCAAGAATTGGGCCACCTCTCAGCCACCACATCCCCTTCTCAAGGAACCATGTCCCGGGCAGGTTCCCGAGACCACCTGGAGCCAGGGAGGGCCAGGAGACAAGAACCCAGGCCCGTGTGAACCAAGCTCTGGCCCCCGGGCAAGCCCCAGCCTGAACTGCCCATAGAGGCACCGGGGCCAACCCGGGTCAGATGTCAACAGAGAGCCAGCGTCCCTCCCTCAGCAAAGCCCTCCCTTGGCCAGCCCACACCCGACCCTCGAGCTGGTTCACCCTCCCCGCCTGTGCCCCCACAAGGTCTCGGGGGTCTCTCAACACTTCACCCCACCCCTTCATCCTGGAAGGTCCTCTGCAACTTGAAAACCTATTGTTCTCACTGGTAAACTGAGGCAACACTTGAGCTCTCCACCCAGGCATCCAGCTCTCACCCAGAAAAGCCCAGAGGGAGTGCCCCGCTCTCACCTCTCCGGAATAGGACACTAGGGGTGAAATCTCACAGATGGCCGGAGGATCTTCACTTCCGGGCAGCCTGGGTGACAGTCACTCGTTAACAACTGCTGCTAACAGAGGCGGCCACAGGCTCCTTCCCAGCGCCCCCCAGCCGGGCACCGGCCACACAGCCCTGCCTGGAGCTGAGCACTCACTCACAGGTCTGGCCACAGGGTTCTCCCCACCCCCCTCCACA
>NW_004444253.1:1008336-1012230 GCF_000243295.1 Trichechus manatus latirostris
GTCTGGCCACAGGGTTCTCCCCACCCCCCTCCACACAGCCCTGCCTGGAGCTGAGCACTCACTCACAGGTCTGGCCACAGGGTTCTCCCCACCCCTCCACAGAGCCCTGCCAGGGGCTGAGCAGCAGATCCCACCTCCCAGCCTCTTTCCTCCTCTGGCTGCAGAGCCCAGAGCCAGCCTGCCTCCAGTCTAAGTGACAGTCCCTGAGTTGGGCCAGAAAACACCCCTAAAGCGTCCTTCGCAGAGCCAAGGCACCGCGGTATACACGGTGGCCCCAGACACGCAGAGACGAAGAAGTAATGTCCTCTCCTCCACTCGCCCTGAAGAGCAGACTGCCCACTGTCTTCTGAAAGTCATGCCCTGCTCTCGGTTTCCAGGCTCGTGAACGAGGGAGTGAGGGCTTAGCCCCCGCCTTCCCTGGCGCCCTGCACAGACCCCAAGGATTCAGCCTGAGAGGCTGTGCTGACTGGGGCCACAGCAGAAGCCTACTCCCCAGCTAGGCCGGCGGCAGAGCCGGCAGAGCCCTGGGTTGGGGGGTGGGCCCTGACCCCCATGGCCGTACCCGAGGGACTTACCCAGGCGACGTGGGGAGCAAGGCCCCATGGGTGTCCAGGAAGCGGGCACCCGCCTGCAGTGCCCAGCGGTAGTGCTGCGCCAGCAGGGCCCGCCGGGCGGTGGAGGGGCTGTCCCTGTCAGCAGGGTCCGCGTTCTTCAGCGGGGAAAACTCCTCCTCCCGCAGCACTTCAAAGGCAACGAAATTCCTGTGGGGGAGAGGGAATTACGGTGTCTACAGAGGTGCTGCGCAGAGACTGAGAGCTCGGAGGGGCGGGGCAGGGCAGGGCATCGGTCCTTCAAAGTGGCCTCCTTGCTCCTGAGACCTGGGGGCGGGCGGGGGCAGTCACCATGAAGGCAGGGTGCTCCCTTCCAGCCCAACACCCTGGTCCTGGAGCCCTAGAGGGAGGATCCAGTACCCTGGGAGCAACCTGGCTTGGAGACCACCTCCTACCTCTGGGTGACGGGCAGATGGAGGAAGCAGGAGGCGGCACTGGGGGCCCCCAAAGTCCAAAGACCTCAACGGCCCCAGGTGTTCCCCATGCCCCCACCCTGGAGGGCTGCTTCCTCTTAGGGGCAATAGTGTTCTCTGGCTCCCTCCAGGAAAGGGGCCCTTCCATGGCACCAGCCCCCAACCTGCCTCACAGAGCTTGAGAGCCCACCCCAAAGCAGGCAGGGGAAGAAAAAGAAACAAATGCTTCTGCCACTAACTTAGCAAACGGGAACACATCAAACACAAACTTCTCCATTTTGACCCCGTTGGGTTTCAATGGCTTCACCAGGTTCCCCTCCTCGTCCATGTAAGGAACCTTCTTGATAGCCACGTGCGGCTTCAGCAAGGGCTCAAATTCCCTGGGTGCCGGGGAGGGCAGAGGACGGAGGGACATGGGGAGAAAAAGATGCAGCTCAGATGGGACATGCTCAGGATGACTCACCTCTCAGAGTGCGCCCAGTGGGGTGGGGAAACTACGGCCCACAGGTCTCGGGAGTGGGCAGCAGGACAGGCCACGCCTCCTTCCCTCACCCCAGACCCAGAGCGCCCACACAAACAGGCAAGGCACGGGGGTGGACGCGGTGCCTGTGGGCAGCGGGGCCCAAGCCAGAGCGAGGAAGCCCAGCTCACGGTGGTTCTCCAGAGTCTCTGGCTTGTCAAGTACAGGAATCCTTCTACAGCTGACCCACCAGCCCGCTCCCCCAACACCTGCCTGCCTGGGACAGGCCACTTCCAGTCAGTGGCCCTGTGTCTACCTGGCCCGGGCACTTAGCCGGGTCTGGCCCCACCAGCAGCCCTGGCCAGCGCTGGCCACACTGCCGGCCCCCTGGGCCACTCACTGGATGACAGCGTGGAGGAAGTCTCGGGTGAAGAAATGGTTGCAGATGTTGCCCGCGCCGTAGAGCAGACTCCCGTCAGGCGCCCGCAGCTGCGCTGTCTCTGGGCTGATCTCGCTGTACTCCACCACCTGCGGCATGCCGTCCACCTGGCACACCACGCCCACGGGCTCCTCGGGGTATGCCTTTTCCACCACCTGCAGCCAGGACGGGATGGTGGGCTCAAAGGGCTGGCCGGGGCTGAGGCTGGGGGGGCATGGGGGTGCAACTCGCCTTGGCACCGCAGTCCGCACCCTGCAGCACACAGAAGCCAATGAAGAGGGGATCAGCAAGCCGCACTAGGATGTTGTCCACGCAGTACACGTGCACAAACTCCACGCCACGGCACGCCATGTCCTCCAGGACCTGGTGGTCCGAAAGGGCACAGTACAGGCCCCCGTTGCCATCTGCAGAGGGGGAAGAAGTGGGGCCTGGCAGCTGTGGCTCCAGAAACGAGAGAAGCAGCACACGGTTGCCACACAGCCCTGGAGCTGTCAACTCACCACGGGGAATTAAGGCCCAGAGAGGACACGACCCCCCAAGGCCACACAGCCTCCCAGAGCACGCACAGGTCTTGGGCCCAGGCCTCCAGACCCCCCAGCATGAGCTCCACCTTCTAGACTGCTGGTCCTCCCCTGTCCCTGGGCTGTACCTGGGGCCATGGCGACCTTGTCTTTCCGCTCCAGGATGGCCTGGCCGTCGAAGGTCACTGCAGGCAGCATGCGCTGCTCAAACATGACCACGTTGGCGGGGTCCAGGTGGAAGAAGTTGTGCTTCTTGAAGAACTCGGCCGTGGGCCCCAGAGTGAACTCGCTTGTCATGATGTACCTGTGGGTGGGTGAAGGCTGAGCCACTGAGTCAGGCTGGGAGTCCCGCAGGCAAATAGGGCTGGGGTGAGGCTGGCATTGGGGTACAGTCCCTGTGCAGGGCGGTCAGGGCTGGGACTAAGTCTTGGTGAGCGTGAGGCTCTGTCCAGAGCTGTGTGTGAGATCGGGACTCAGATCGTGGTGTGGGGCAGGGCTGGGGCTCCATGGGGCGTGGGCTGAGGCAGCACAGGTAGGGCGCACCAAGGCACCGTGCAGCGGGTCCCGTGGCGCTTGCTGGCCAGCTGCTCCACACGCCGAATCCGCTCAGCCTGCAGCTGGTACAGGGTCTTCTGGCTGGGCAGCCCCACACAATACATCCCCTTGGGGTAGGTCACACCCAGGCGCGTGCCCTGCCCACCCGCCAGCAGAAGGACGGCCACCTTGTTCTGGGCGATCTGGCGGAAACCTAGGAACAGGGACACCATGAGGGGAGGCCACGCCTTCTCTTTACAGCATCTGCGCCTGGGGTTGATTTCTAGTTAAAGACCAGCTCCCAACATTCTGATCTTATCCGGGCCAGGGCCCGCCCCAACCTGACCTCTCCCTGACCCTTCAGGAGGTGCTGAGGCCGTCCTTCCGGGATGGTTCCCCACCTGGACCTTCAGAGGGCACACTGGCAGGTCTGGGAAGGGCCTGGATGGCGGCCCCTGGCTAGGCTCCCCTCCATGAGCACCTGGAGCACCTGCCTTACCACCAGGCAAAGAGGCCAGGAACGCAGTGCGCCCGCGCGGTATGAAAGGACGCGTGTGTGCCGTCGAGATTCCTGGGGGCCGAAGCTGCCACCTAGGTGTGCACGCCCATAGCTCCCCAGGAGAACGTGGCCCGGGTGGCTGCGTTTGGAGGCGCCACACACACTCGCGGGCTGGCACTTGTGGATGCTTGGGAGGCGACTTCACAAAGCAACGCAGTCAAGCAAACTTTTACAAACCAAGCCTCCGTCCCTTCCTCGCCCCCCACTCCCCAGCTTGGGGTCAACCCCAGCTTTGGGGAACACGACCCACTTCCAGACGGCGCGCGCCTACCTTCGTCCTCCCAGCGCCGCCGCGCGTCGGGGTCGCTGCGGCTCGCGCTGCCCACACATTCGGGCGGCAGCGGCCGCAGGCGCGCG
>NW_004444253.1:1012692-1032712 GCF_000243295.1 Trichechus manatus latirostris
TCAACCTCTGCCTTCCAGCCCCGCCCCCGTCCTCCCTCGCTCCGGGTCTCCGGCTTGCTCCAACCCAATTTCAGGCTCAGCGCAGGGGTAGCTTCCGCTCCAAGTGGGTGGAGGAGCTGGCAGAAAGGGCGCCTGAGGTACAGGGGCCCGGGCGTCCTGGGTCGGGGCGGCCCCCAGAAGAGTGAGGGCTCACTGCAGTCCTAATCCACCGTGCCCCCTGGCGTCAATCCCCGGCTGTGGGAGCACTCTGGGGCCCCGGAGGGGAGGCTGGGGGGTGCCTGGGCAGGTTGCAGGCCGGGGTCTGTTCCTTGGCAAGCTTTGAGCCCGGGGTGGTGGTGGTGTGGCCGTGTCTGCATTTTACCAAGACCCCGGCTGAGGCCGCCTGGAGGGAGGGGCAGCTGTCCCGGGGAGCCGGAAGAAGCCAGACTCGTGGCTTGGCTGTGGGTGTGCGAGGATCAGCCAGGTCATCAGCAGGGCTGGGCGTCCGGGTGTCACCAAAGCCTCCCATGAGACCGCCCTGCAGCCGGGGCTCCCTCCTTCCCACCCCGCCTCCCTCCCATTGCTGGGTGGCCCCCCAGCAGCCCCCTGCCTTGCTTTGTTTATTGTTTTAACGACCGGGTTTTAAAACTCTTTGCATTTTATAAACTTGTTTGTGAAAAATATGGAAGAGGAGCTTAGGTCTTTTCCCAACAAAACTTTCTTTTATAATTTAGATTTTAATCTAAAAGTAATACGTATTGTTAGTTACCATTGAGTCAGTTCCAACTGGTGGCCACCCCTTGTGTGCAGAGTAGAACTGCTCCGTAGGGTTTTCCAGGCTGTGACCTTTCAGAAGCAGATGGCCAAGTCTGTTTTCCGAGGGGCATCTGTGTGTTCAAACGGCCAACTGTGTGGCTATTAGTCGAGTGCTCAACCATCTGCGCCACCCAGGGATTCCTAAAAGTAATACAGCGAAACCCGTGAGAACTGGAACTTGACGGAACTGCCCTGTTTTTCTGGGTCTCGCAAGTTTCCCGCCTTTGACAGGGTGCGGTCTTACCGCTTTCATCCCACCTTGTGGTGGAAAATAGTTGAGTTTTTCTTCTCTGACAGGTTTCCGCCTTACACAGGTTCCGGTTTTCGCAAGTTTTGCTGTTCATACCCAAAAACCAAAGTCCACTGCCGTCAAGTCCATTCCAACTCATAGTGACCCCATAGAGTTTCCAAGGCTGTAAATCTTTACAGAAGCGGGCTGCACATGTTTCTCCCATAGAGCCACTGGTGGTTTCAAACCTCTGACCTTTCGGTTAGCAGCTGAGCACCTTAACCACTGCGCCACCAGGGCTCCTAGTGTATGTATACAGGGTTTGAAAAAATTCAAATAGCGTTCTAGGACAGGACATGAAAAGTAAGGTCTTCCCTCTGGCCTCCTCCTCCCTCCCCCCCATCAACATAGTTGATCTCTCTGCGGGCGGGTTCTGGCCCACACGGGGCCCCCTTGCTGTCGAGTCAATTCCAACTCATAGCAACCCTATAGGACAGAGTAGAACTGCCCCATAGGTTCTCCGAGGCGTGGCTGGTGGGTTCGAACTGCCAACCTTTGGGTTAGCAGCTGCATTCTTAACCACTGCGCCACCAGGGTTCTGGACCCCTTCTACAGCCCCCTTTATTGAGTTAGGCGGCTGACGATCACAGCCTGCCTGGGCCCACGATGCATTCTTTGGACCTGAAAGGAGTTTCTTTCTGAGGATAGTCTTGGGCCTGCCACAGGGCCTTTGCACTTGCTGTTCCCTCTGCCCTGAATGCTGTTCCCAGTGAGGCCCCACACAACTCAGTGCCCCACTTTGCACGGGTCTGTGCTCTTGTTTCACCTCCCTGGAGAGAACTTCCCGGGTCACATTATCTCGGAGACAACCTCCAGCCCTTCTCTATTCCTTCCTTTGTTTCTGCCACAGGGGCAGGATTTTGCTTGGTTGACTGCTCTGCCCCCATCATCTTCCATCAATGGCCAGCACACAGCAGGCACTCAATAAATGTTGTGGACTGAACAGAGGAGCGCTGGGTCCCAAGCCCAGCACAGCGATGGCCACCCGAGTATTCAGGGAGTGCTTGCTGAATGAATGAGTGAATGGTCTGTTTGGCTCCAACAGCTTGTGGCGGCTGCAGGGTAGTCTGGGGAAAGCATGCAGGTGGAGGGGACGGTAGGATGCGGAAGCCAGGTCTCCACACCCAGACCAGAGTCCATGGGAATCCTTATCGCCCTGCAGGGCTGAGCAGCAGAGATGGGCACCTGTGCGCTTGCAGGCCGGGGTCAGGACACGAACTCTGGACCCGTCTGGGTCAGGGTGGCCCCAGGGGCCAGTCTCAAAGTGGGGCTGAGCTCGGCAGGGTTTGGAAAATTGGGGTTGGTGAGCCTGGGTGCCTGCAGAGTAGGAGAAGCTGAGGTGATCCACCTGGGCAGGCAGGTGGGAGTGCCACCTGCCGAGGGCGGGTCTGTGGCCAAGGGGGTCACCTTCCCTTTGTCCTAGGGCCTCCTCTAAGGGGTTCAGGCCAGCAGCCCTTTGGAGGCCAAAACAGGCTCACTGGCTGTCCTTGGGCAGTGGATACCAGAGAACCCTGGGAAAGGCGGCGGGTACCGGGCAGCCGCGTGCATGCTCCTCCAGCCTGTGCCCAGTGCTGGGGTACAGCAGGGGCTGAGGGGCCCCACTCCACCTCTCCCCAAGTTGCCGCAGCCTTGGCACAATAAGAGCATCATTACAACCGGATGGGGGCCTCGAAGAGAACTCCAGGGGTCACAGGGGGACCCATGTGCTCTGGGGCTCAGGAAAACCCCAGGGGTGGCAGCGAAGGTGAAAGCTAATGGGGTGCGTAGGTGCCAGGCCTCTGGGGCGGGGGGGTGGAAGGAGGAAGTGGTGGGATCTCAGAACAGGAACAATGCGGGGCCGTGCTCCGGTCCAGCTTCTTCTGGAACCCCCTCTGGGATCTGGCCATGGGCCAGTCCCAGGACAGGAGCCAGCAGGGGACTGGAGCCCCTCTGAACGCCCTCAGGGCTAGCTTCTCCATCCCAGTGGGGTCACCCCTCAGGGACTCTGGAAGCTCGAGAAGCTGTTTGCTCTGTGCGGTGGGCTCGGGCCTGGGCCCCGCTGGCCCTGCTGTCCTGAGCAGCAGCAGCGTCCCTTGCTGTTGGCCGCTGGTCCCCACACAGGTCTCCTTCCTGCCCCACCCCCCACCCCGCAGGCCTCCCCTGGCATGGTTTCCCACCTCGAGGGGCATTGCCACTGTGACCCCCCAGGATGAGGTTCCTGTGTGCCGGCTGTCCAACAAACCCCTACCACAGGCCAGGCCCCCGAGAGCACGGGGACTCAGGGAGACCACCATGCTAGTCAGGAGAAAGCAGACCAGGGCTTTGAAGGTCGGGGGTCTAACCAGACTTCTTGGGGGTGGGGCAGGATGCAGAGCTGTCAGCCCCGGGGCGGAGTGGAAGGGTGCAGAAAAGCCGCCACCTTCAAGGGCTCAGAGAGGAGGGGACCTGGGACCCTAAGGACTGGCGGCAGGTGCGGGCAGCAGGGCAGGTGGAGGGATGAGGCTACAGAATAAATGGCTTGAATGCTGGGACTCTGGCCGGGCCCCCACTGAAGGGGTGGACAGGGATGGACAGGATCAATGGGAACCCCCCCAAGTCCTTGATATGTGGGAGCCCTGACTTTGAGGGAAGAACCCCAAAGGAGAGGAGGCCCAGGCCACCCTCTGGACAGAGCAGCTGCCCCAACAGCCTGAGACATTGACACCAGGGACCGTGGGGCCTCGGGGCACAGTGGCCCAGGTAGGCAGGCCAGCGGAGGCCGGCCAGAGGGCCCCAGTGGACTTGCATGCTGGGGCCTGTCCAGAGAGGGTTTGGCGACTATTTCTGATTTAGCCCTGAAGACGGATAGTCTGCTTAGAAAGCAGAGGCTGCAGACAGCTCATGATCAAGGCTCAGGACAGGGGCAGTCCGGGGAGACTCTGGGGGTAGGGATGGGGACAGGGAGAGTCCTGGAGGATGGGCAAGGGTGGAGGGGGGTTCCAGGCATACAGCATCCTGGGCAGCCCCCTGGCTTGGACAAGGTCTTGCTGGGGCCAGTCACTGCCCCTGAGATGGCTCCCAGAGCCGGACTGCCAAAAGCAGGGCCTCCCTCCCAGACTGGCCAGCCAGGGTGACCAGATCCAGCTAGAAGCTCGGCAGCTGCCCAGGCCGACCTCTGAGGAGGCCATGGAAGCCAGTAGGGCAGCTGTGGAGTGTGTGCAGCCAGAGGAAGGGGCCGGAGCAGTGGCGCTCAGAACAGGGGAGGCCTGTCATCAGATGGGGATCTGGGGACAGAGGAGAAAGTGGCTGTGTCCTGCAGCTAGCAGGAAAGGCCAGACTATCCCAAGGGGCCAGGGAAGGAGCTGGCAGCGGCGGGGACAGAGAGGCCTCTGTGTGAGAGGAAGCGCCCAGCTGGCTGGAGCCAGAGGTCCCCTTGGGACCCTCGTGACACATAAGAAGGGGGCCCCAGAGGCAGCCTGTGGCCAGGGGACCTTCAGGGAAGAAGGCGGGGAGATACAGATGAAAAGTGGGGTCCTGGAGGGGTGTGCCCCTATCCTTATCCCACGAGGCCACCTGGGGACAGGTTTTCTGCTGGGCGCCAGGCCCCGCCCCTCTGAGGAGCGGCCTGGGCGGCCAACAGCGGCTGGGCGGGAGAAAGCTGCAGCCGCGGCGGGAGGGCTGGCGGCCGGCGGTGGGGGGACTGGCGGGGAGGTCCACTCTGGGCTCCCTGTCCCTCCTCGACAGGGCTGCGGGTGGCCAGAGAGAGGAGGTCTCGGCCCCTCACGCCCAGGGCCCCGGCGCGCCCTCCCAGCATCCCGCGGGCTGCACTGCGAGGCGAGCAGGCCAGGCGGCGGAGGGAGCGCGTGGGCCGTGGGGCCCTGGGCAGGAAAAATCAAACCGGGGCTGGCTGCCTCTCAGCCAATCGGAGAGGCGATGGGCCAGCATCGGCCAATGCCTGCCGCGAATGCTAATGATGGATGACGCGACGAAGTGGGCCCCATTCAAAAAGTAGCAGCTATTGTTGGGAGAGCTGCGCGCGCGCCCGCCGCCTCTCCACCGCCTCGCTGCCGCCTCCCCGCCGCCCGTACGCACTCCGGGCAGACGCGGGGACGGACCCTGAGACAGACGCCTGGCCAGATCCCGGGGAGGACGCGGGGACCAGCCCCCGGCGGATCCCGGGGCGGACGTGGGGGCAGATTTCAGGATAGACCCCGGATCAGACCGCCCGGGGGACGCGGGGACAGACCCTGGACCGCACGAGTGCCCATGGCCGCGGCCGCGATGGCCGAGCGGGGCCGCTTGCTGCCTGCAGCTGCGCCCGCGCCAGGCCTGGGCACCGAGGGGCTGCCGCGCGCCTTCCTGCAGAGCCTGCGCACCCTCTTCGACATCCTGGACGACCGGCGGCGCGGCTACGTGCACCTGGGCGAGATCGAGTCGCGGTGGCAGGGCGCCGACGCGCGCGAGCTGCCCCGCGGCGTGCTCGACGGCCTGCGGCAGGCGGCTCCAGCCAGCGGCTACCTGACCTTCGAGCGCTTCGTGGCCGGCCTGCGCTCCTCGCTGCTGAGCGCCGAGGGCGGCCCGCGGGGCCCGGCTGGCGCCCCGGCCCAAGAGGGCAGCCTGGGGGCGCGGCCCGCGGAGAAGACGCTGCCGCCGCAGCGGCTGCTCTTCGCCCCCGCAGACGAGCCGCGCACGGTGCTGGAGAAGAAGGCCCTGCCCCTGGGGGCGCGCCCCCCGCCTGCCGGCCCCGGGGGCGCGGCCCGGAGCCTGGAGCGACTGTGCGGCCCGCAAGAGACGGCGCCCGGGCCCGGGGAGGCTGAGCGGAGCCTGACCGCGGACGCTGGTGAGTGCGGGCGGACCCTGTTCGGCCTCGGGGCCCTTCGGCCAAGCCGGGACATTTCCAATGGGATGTCCAGGTGGGCAACTTTTCTTCGTGGGCACCTGAGCCTGGAGCGAGCCTAGGCGTGCCTGGAGGGAAAGAGGACTCCCCAAGGTGCCCCCAGCGGCCCGATTGCGGGGACCTAAAGGAGACACCACCAGCCCCTCCCCTGCCACATCGTGAGGCCACCAGTGTGAGTGGGTGGCTCTGCAGAAGGTCCCAGGAGCCCACTCCATGCCTGAGCTGGGCACTTCCGACACCTGCCTGCTGTGAGGGAGGGCTCCCACCAGAGTGCCTGCCCCCAGCTGGGGACCCCTGGGCCCACCCCTCATCTCTGTGGCTGCTCAGAAGGAGGAGGTCCCGTGTGGTGTAGGTGAGAGTCAGGCCCTGGACTGTGAGTCCGTCTCAGTCTGACAGCTCAGCGAGGCCAGGGCTGGGAGAAGCCACTGGACGTGGCCCAAGAGGACCTGGCCCTGCTTTCTGGAGATAGCAAGGGGGCAGGTGGGCCTCCAGTGAGGGCTGGCATAGCTGGCTCTCCGGGACCCCCCTGCAGCTAATGCCAGGCAGGGACAGACCGCAGGCCCTGGGGAGGCTCCTTGCTGGCTTCCAGTCCAGTTGGCAAGGATGACAGGAGACAGCTGAATGGCCCCCTGTCAGCCCACCACCACCACCCTGAGCACCAGCACTGGGAACAGGACATGCATGATGGCGGTGGGGGGGGGGGTGTGGTGAGGCCTGGCTCCCAGCCTATCCAGCCTGGCCGCATGCCCTCCAGCCCACACATGTACCCCACAGCCCATCCAGCCTTGCTGCATGCCGTCCAGCCCACCCATGTACCCCAAGCCCACCCAGCCTATTCACATGCCCGGCAGGCCCATATTGCCCGCCCCATGCCCCCCCATGCAGGCCTTCCACCGGCAGCAGCTGCCAGTCCGTTCTGTGCAGCACACCAGTTCAGCCAGCCTCCCTGGACCTCTCCACCCACCTCCGCCATGTTTCCAGCACCCAGCATTGACCACTGGCCTCCGCTGTTATGTGTACTGAGTTAGCAGCCCTGTCCCCAGGCTGGGGGCTGCTGTCTCCCGAGCTGCTTCGTGGGGGCTCCTCCATCCAGGCTTCCCTCCCCGTCCCTGTGGGGGTTTTGGGGCAGCTGGCCCAGGTGCAAGGCCGGTGCTATCCTTGTGGCTGCACAGTTTGAAGTCAGCCACGGCATCTCCGGCGACAGAAAGGCTGGGAGTTTGCCCTGCGTGGCTCTGTCACTGCCCCCCTCTAAGGAGCACGCACATTACCAGCGTCCACCAGGGGGCAGCACTCACACTGAGTACCCTGCAGGCCTCAGGCCAACAGAAGCCCAGAAAAAGGGTGCAACATGCTAGCTCAGGCAGAGCTGGCTCTCCCTTACCAAATCTGGAACTCCAAGGCCCCCAGCTCCCCAGGAACAGAAAGTCCCTGCCCACACACAGCTTTCCAAGCCTCAATTCAGAGATCCAGGCCCTTCTTCCTTCTCCCCACTTGGGGGCTTGGTGTGCACCCCAGGCTGCTGGGGACCCCATAGTTGCAGGGTGCCAGCCCAGGGCCCCATAGGTGCGGGCTGCCAGCCCAGGGTCCCCTAGGTGCAGGCTCCTAGCCCAGGGCCCCAGAGGTGTGGGCAGGCTACCCAGGGCCCCATAGGTGCGGGTTGCTGCAAACTGTGGTTTAGGTGTGATGTGAGTACCCCAAACGTGTGCTAGGGAAACCCCTGCTTACCTGCTGCGTGTGGTTCCGTTTGCACGTGCAGTTACCTTCCGGACGAGGTTCGCTCTCCATCACCCCACCCCACGCTCTCCACCACCCCGCCCCACGCTCTCCATCACCCCGCCCCACGCTCTCCATCACCCCTACCCCATGCTCCGCCTGCATCCAAGCCTGTAGTCCTTTGAGAGCCCTATGCAGATGAGGGGAGAGGTGCAGAGAGGACTAGGGGCCCCTTGTCCTCCCTTATCTGGCAGCTGTGCGACCCCTGTGGGGTGCCCACACAGTGTGGGCACAGGGGATGCAGACACCAGCCAGGTGAAGCCTGCTGCCCTTGAAGCCTCCTGCCCTCTGGGCTGGTGTGAGTGTGGGGTAAGCAAACATGTTAGAAGCACAGCTGCTGTGCCTCTGGTCAAGATCAAGGGGGGACCACACCCTAGCTGGGCACAGAGGCGGGATGTGGGCCAGGCTAGACTGTGCCTGAGATGAGGCTCAGCCGGAGCTGAGGTAGGGGAGGAGCTCACAGAGGATGCGGTGGTTTCCAGAGCCCCACAGGCCCGGGCACCCGCCTTTGCTGGACTCTGACACCTCGAGCGAGCCCGCATTGCCAGGGTGGTTGGGCAGCTCAAGGTGGAGCAGGAAGCCAGGTGGGAGCTGCATGAGAGCAGGCAGGTCTGGAGGGAGCCAGGCCCATGCCTCTCTGTGCAGGTGGGGTGGCCTGCAGGGCCGCGGAGGTGGACGTGGGAGAAACCCGGCGGGTGCCACGTGCCCGGGGAGGGCATCGCAGGCACACCATCACCAGCGGTGCGGACTGTGACCTGGTGAGTGGGGATCTGTGGGGCTCTCCTTGCCTGCGACTAGACCTAGCACCCCAGGCTAGGGTCTCCTGGGCCACTGCCCCGCCTGGGTTTCGGGGGGAACCTGTGGTGAGAGCGCTGGTCAGGTCTGAACATCTCCCCAGCTTGAAACCATCTGAGGCATGGGGCCAGGGTCAGGTGGGGGGATATCAAGACGTCCTTTAGAGAAAAGGCAGCTTAGGTGTGCGGGGCGGTGGGCTTGGGCTTCTCCCCAGAACTGCCCTGCCCAAGCCCACTTCCCTCGGCTCCTCTCTGCCAGGTTAGACCAGCTCACCTGCTGTGTGCTCACGTCGGATAGGCAGGTCCCTGAAGACGGGGGCACAGAGCTCAGGGGGCAGTCACTCCCCTCCTCCTGAGCACAGGGGCTGAGAGAGGCCAGGACTCCTCCACACGGGAGGAGGAACAGGCATGCAGGGTGCACACCTGTACAGGTGTGTTTGCAGATGTGCGTTGCTGTGCACACCTGCATGTGACTGACCCTGCACACGGGACTTTGTGTGGACACACGGCTTCATTCAAACCATGGATCCTTGTGCACATACACAGGTGCACGCAGGCATGTATGCACACGTGTGTGCTTATTTGCACACATGCGTGAGGTGTGTGCATGCCTGTGTGCACACGCGTGTTGCAGCTGAAGCAGCTGAAGGAGCTGGAGCAGGAGAAGGAGGTGCTGCTGCAGGGCTTGGAGATGATGACACGGGGCCGGGACTGGTACCAACAGCAGCTGCAGCGCGTGCAGGAGCGCCAGCGCCGCCTGGGCCAGGGCAGAGCCGGCACCGTGAGTGATGCTTCTGCAGGGGGCGGCCAACGCCCCACCACACGCCTGTCTGTACGTGCACGCACACACTCACGGGGACCGCCCCCCAGCCCAGGCACCCCTAGGAGTGATGACTCCTCCATTCCAGGGCGCAGTGGCTGAACCTCCCACCGCAGGGTGCTGGGATCCCCCTCCCAGCACTATCACACCCTCCCCGCCCCCTCCCCATATAAGGAGCCCTGGGGCCGACCTCCTCAGCAGCAGCACCCCTGGGCTCCCTCTGGGCTCTGAGCAGCAACTTGGGGGGGCAGGAGTGCCACCTGTGGGACCCCCCCCCCTCCGGCTGGCCCTACTCTGACCACCTACCCCACTTTCCTTCCAGGACTCGGGGGCTGAAGGAAGCCTCCGCCCACTGGGGCAGCTGCTGCCCAAGGTACAGGAGGTGGCCCGGTGCCTGGGGGAGCTGCTGGCTGCAGCCTGTGCTGGGAGAGGGAGTGCCCCCCAACACCACCTGGACAGGGTGAGTGCCCCTCCCCCACGTAGGGTGAGTGCCCCCGTCCCCTGGTGCCCCTAGCCCTGTCCTGGATGCTGTGCGGGGCAGTGCCAGGCCCGCTGACCCTGCTCTCCTGCAGGCTCCGCCCTCGTCCTCGGGGCCCCCGGGCCCCTCTGCCCTGGCCCCCGCCTTGCCCTCAGCCCCAGCCTGGCCGAAGCAGACCATCCTCATGCTGAAGGAGCAGAACCGACTCCTCACCAAGGTGAGGTGTGGGGAGGGGGCGGGGTGGGCCGGGGGACCGGCTGGCCCTGACCACCACCGCCCACCAGGAGGTGAGGGACAAGAGCCAGCGTGTCACCCAGCTGGAGCAGGAGAAGTCAGCCCTCATCAAGCAGTTGTTCGAGGCTCGAGCCCGCAGCCAGCAGGAGGCCGGACCCCTAGATTCCACCTTTATCTAGCGGCTGCCAGCGTGAACGTGGGCCTCTGGCCTGGCGCTGTCCCAGGCAGGCACCACCTCGGGCCCCACCTCCGGCCAAGGAACGCCGGCGGCTTGGACAGAGGCTTGGAGTGGGTGCCCTCTCCTCTCGCTCCCGACCTAGGATCGCTCATCCCTCTAGTCCCAGGGGTCTGGTAGGCAAGAGGCCCCCAGACATGGACCGGGTCCTGGCTTCTGGGGCTGACCCAGGGTGGGGGAGGGGCAGTCGTCACAACCCGAAGCTGCTACTGCCACATCAGAGGGGAGCGGGGACCCTCCTCTGCGACCATGTCTCAGGCGGCCCCTGGGCAGGAAGGGGTCCGTGGCAGCCCCACCCCCATGTTTACAACTGTGCTGTCCCCTCCTCCTGAGCCTGGGATCTGAGCCCAGGTCTCTAGTAAACGTACTGGTCACACCAGGCTGCGCTTCCGTCAACAGCCAGCAGAGGGCGCCGGTCGAGCGCCGGGCAAGGGCCATTTCCTAGTGTTTCTGGGGGTCTCTTAGATGGGGGCTGGGGCGGTAAGGGCTCTGGGGGCTGGGCCGGGAGACCTGGGGGCCTAGTGTGTGATCGGGCTTGGCTCAGGGGCCCGGAGGGGACCCAGACAAGGTGACAGGTGGGAGCAGATGGGGGAGCCGTGAGAGGGGAGTTCAGCCAGCGCCAGGTTCACTGAGGGAAGTGGGGCAATCTTCCCGGAGGGCGGTCAGAGGGCATACCCAGGCCGAGGGTGCAGGGGGATCGGGCTGCATCGGATAGGTTGGAGCGGTTCCTAGAGTAGGTCAGGGAGCTGGGCCTTGCCTGCTCTCCACAGGCCCCAGCTTTGAACCAACTAGGGGCTGGGGCTCCAAACCCCGCTGAGCAGCCTGTGACTCAGCTCAGGGCCTTGGACCCGGCAGGCAGCCAGGACGGCTGTGCAGGTGTCACAGGATGGGCTTCAAGACACAGTTGTGCCCCTGCCCTGGAGATGACTGTCCCTGGGGGGCACGGAGTTCAGGGGGCAGTCGCTCCCCTCCTCCTGAGCACAGGGGCTGAGAGAGGCCGGGACTCCTCCACAAGGAGGAGGAACAGGCATGCAGGGCACTTTATGGGCTGGGCACCCCCAGCTGGGTCCACCCGTGGGATTCAAGGTCTGGGGGCCCAGCACCTTCCACTCCTGCCACACCCAGTGTTGGCCCACTTTTGGGCAGGAAGAGCACACTTCCCCCTTAGTGACAAAAGGGGAACCACCAGGTACCAGAAGAGGCTGGGATTGGGTCCCAGCCCAGGTCCCTCCCTGCCCCCTGCGCCAGGCCTGCTCTGGTGGGCACAGGTGGAGGATGGCCTGCCGTGCACCTGGACCCCAGGAGGGGCATGGGGACCCTCAGCCAAGGTCACAGCAATGCCACGGCGGGTTCCAGGGCTGAAGGCCCAGACACAGGGTGCGAGCATGTATGGTGTATAGAAAGCAAGAGCCCCAGAGGGTGCCCCCGTCTAGCAGGAGGGGTTCCGGGTGCTCCCTCCTGGGCTCCAGCTCTGTGTGAACCTTCCCACGGGTGTTCTCAGCCTGTGGTGTGGTCCCACCAAGCATGAGACCCCTCCAGGAGGATGGGGTGGGTTCTCCAGGGGGCCTCTGCCACCCCAGGCCTAGACTTCCTGGCCAGGCTTACGTGTGCAGGTGTGGACCAAGCCTTAGGACCAGAGGCAGGAAAGGAGGGGTCCTGAAGGACACGGCACCCCCAAGGCCCCCAACACCCAGCTGGCTTGTCATGCAGAGGTTAGGCTGGCCCCAGCCACGGAGAAGCACCCCAGCCCTGACAATTCTGCCCTTCCTCCCATCCACGGCCACCCTCCCACCATGGGCCCAGGTCCTGATCCTACCCTTTACTAGGGACCTCCCCTCCAATAGTTCTCTGCCTACAGCAGGTGATTTTCTGGAACTGAACACTGACTGTACATCCCCCTGCCTCTAACCCTTCCATAACCCCATCCCTCAGGGCAGACTCCAGGCCCCACCAGGGTCCCTCCTCCACAGCCCCTCCAGCGGCTCCGTGGGAGCAGCCAGCCTCCCTCCCTCTGGGCTTTGTACATGCTGTTCCATTGGCCTGGAGCCCACGTCCTCGCTGCACCAGGCTAGCCCCTTCCCACCCCCGCCCCCCCAACTTCAGACACAGGCGCAGAGCAAAGGAAGCCTCAGAGGCCAGAACAGGGAGGCTCCCCGGCCCAGCCCAGGCCATCATGTACTCCTGGGACTCAGAAGCCGGGAGACCTCCCACAGAGCCAGAACCTCCCGTGAGCCTGAAACATGTTCTGCCTGGAGAAGTGGCTCGGGAACAAGTGCCTCTTACTATTTTTCCTTAGGTCCCCAAACAAATTTGTTCTTATTGTGGCAAAATACACATAACATGAAATTTGTCCTTTTAACCATTTTTAAATGTGCAATTCAGTGGCATGAAGTACATCCACTGTGTAATCACCACTGTCTATTTCCAGAGCTGTTTCATCACCCCAGATAGAAACCTTGTACCCATGACACGCTAACTCCCCATTCTCCCCGCCCCCAACCCCTGGGAACTTCTGCTTTCTCTCTGTATGAATTCAATGTGCCAGTCTTGACCTTGGTGTTCCATGCAGGGTGGAAAAATGCTTCTTCCAAGTTGGCAGCCTGAGATCAGAGACTTCGGGCAGAACTGAAAGAGGCCCCAAGCTGGCGGGGCCTGGGCAACCCCAGGACAGGTGCACGGCTCTCCAAGGCCAGGCTTCTCAGCCTTGGCACAAGTGACATTCTGGGCTTAGCAATTCTTTGTTGTAGGGGCTGTCCTGTGCACTGTAGGGTGTCTGGCAGCATCTGTGGTGTTTTAATCATCTAGTGCTGCCACAATGGAAATCCCACAAGTGGCTGGCTTCAACAAACAGAAGTTTATTCTCTCACAGTCAAGTCCAAATCCAGGGCATCAGCTCCAGGGGAAGGCTTTCTCTCTCTGTCAGCTCTGGAGGAAGGTCCTTGTCATCAATCTTCCCCTAGACTAGATGTTTCTCAGCACAGGGACCCCGGGTCCGAAGGACGTGCTCTTCTCCCGGCACTAGTTTCTTTTTTATTGTGCTTTAGGTGAAAGTTTGCAGCTCAAGTTAATTTCTCATACAAAAATTTATACACATATTGTTTTGTGACATTATTTGCAATCCCCACAAGTGACAGCACACTCCTGCTTTCTATCCCGGGTTCCCTGTGTCCATTCGACCACTTCCTGCCCCTTCCTGCCTTCTCATCCTGCCTCTGGACAGAAGCTGCCCATTTGGTCTCCTGTATTTGATTGAACTAAGAAACACACTCCTCATGTGTATTATTATTATTTTTTATAGTCCCGTCTATGTCTCAAGAGTGGGCTTCTGGAACGGTTTCGTTTCTGGGTTAACAGAATGTCCAGGGGCCATGGTTTCGGGGGTTCCTCCAGGCTCTGTCAGATCATTAAGTCTGGTCTTTTTACATTAATTTGAGTTCTGCTCCACACTTTTCTCCCGCTCTGTCTGGGACTCTCTGTTGTGTTCGCTGTTAGCGCGGTCATTGGTGGTAGCCGGGTATCATGCAGTTCTTCTGGCACTACTTTCTTGGTGGTATGAGTTCCCCCTGTCTATTTGCTCGTTTCTCTCTTTTATATTTCAAAAGAGATAGACTTAAGACACAACCTAATCTTGTAGATTGAGTCGTGCCTCATTAACATAACTGCCGCTAATCCCACCCCATTAACATCATGCCAAAAAAAAACCAAAAAACCAAACCCACTGTCGTCAGGTCAATTCTGACTCCTAGCGATCCTATAGGACAGGGTAGAACTGCTCCATAGGATTTCCAAGGAGAGCCTAGTGGATTCAAACTGCTGCGCTTTTGTTTAGCAGCTGTTGGTCTTAACCACTGCGCCACCAGGGTTTCCCATCAACATCATAGAGGTAGGATTTACAACACATAGGAAAATCACATCAGATGACAAAATGGTGGACAATCACACCATACTGGGAATCACGAGCTAGCCAAGGTGACAGATACTTTTGGGGAACACAATTCAATCCATAACATGACACCCTCTGGCCTCCAAAAATTCATGTCCTTGCCACATGTAAAACATATTAACCCCATCATATGATAGCAAAAATCTTAAATCAACTCCAAGTCCAAAATCCAAAAATTCCTCTTCATCTGTGAAATCTAGAATACAAGTTATCTGCTTCCAAAGTACAGTGGAACAACAGCCACAGGCTAGACATTTCCATTACAAACGGGAGAAACTGGAGGGAAAGAAGGATAACAGGCACCAAGTGAGTCAGCAGAACACCTTACGTTAGCCCTCAAGGCCTGAAACTAATCTTCTGTTTTCTGAGACAATTTACACAATGGCCCTGCCCTCCAGACTCTAGGTATTGGTCACACTCTCTGGATTCTGAGTAGAGGGCCCTCAGCCCTGGGCTTCAGCTCTGCCTTCCGGGCCCATTGCAATGACAACTCTGCTGCCTCGAATTTGGGTGGCCCCAATCTCCTAGTCCATCTGAGTGGTAACTCTATCCTTTGAGACTCCAGAGGTTGTGGCCCTACCCTTGGAGACTGAGGCAACTCTGCTTCCTGTGTTCCTTGTTTCTTCAGCTTCTGCTTCCTGGTGTCTTGGCCTCTTGGCCCCTCGGGCCTCACCACCTGCCTTGCTGGGGCAAGAGTTCAAACTTCTTTATCTCCATAGATAAGTGCCTGGAGGCATCCCATTCCACCAGTAAACTTCGGCTTTAAGCCTTCAGGTCTCTTGCTCCGTGAGTCAGCAAGACTTGCTCCACTGATAAGTGCCCGTAGGCACCCCACTCTGCCAGGAAGCCGCCTACACGAAGGCACTCAGCTCCCTCGCTCCACGGGTCGGCCCCAGTGCTGTCTTGCGCTGATCTCCTGGTTCTGCTGCTGCCGTTTCTCTGCTGCTGCTTCTCACCGTCCGTGCCATCTCCAGTGCCACGGCTCTCCTCACTTCCTTCTGAGTCCTCACCAGCATTGTCTTTGATGTTCATAATTCCACCAACACAGTCTCTTCAAGGCAATCTAGGCTTTTACCATTAGGTGCTTTAAAACTCTTCCAGCTTCTATCCATTCACAGTTTCAAAACTGCTTCCACATTTTAGGTATCTGTTAGAGCAGCACCCGACTACCGGTACCAAATTCTGTCTAAGTCATCTAGTGCTGCCATAACAGAAACACCACAAGTGGATGGCTTCAACAAACAGAAGTTTATTCTCTCACAGTCAAGTCCAAATTCAGGGTATCAGCTCCAGGGGAAGGCTTTCTCTCTCTGTTGGCTCTGGAGGAAGATCTTCGTCATCAATCTTCCCCTGGATTAGGAGCTTCTCAGCGCAGGGACCCCAGGTCCAAAGGACGCGCTCTCCTCCAGGCACTACTTTCTTGGTGCTATGAGGTCCCCCTGTGTCTCTGCTTTCTTCTCTCTTTTATATCTCAAAAGAGATTGGCTTAAAACACAACCTAATCTTGTGGATTGAGTCCTGCCTCATTAATGTAACTGCCCCTAATCCCATTTCATTAATATTATAGAGGTAGGATTTACAACACATAGGAAAATCACATCAGATGACAAAATGGTGGACAATCACACAACACTGGGAATCACGGCCTAGCCAAATTGGCATACACTTTTGGGGACCACAATTCAAACCGTAACACCTGGCCTTTACACACTAGATGCAAGTAGCACACCCCTCACAAGATGTGGCTACCAAAAATGTCCCCGGGTATTGCTCAATGTCTCCTGGGGGAACCACTGCTCTAGGGGAATGCAACATCACCAGCCACAAGGATTCCTTGTCAATCAAGATCCAAGGAATCAATACCTCATCAGAGTCAGCAGAAACACCAGACAGAATCTGTAGATAGTCAGATATAAACAATATTCACTTTAAATTTTTATTAAGTATGTGTGTTAAAATACCCTGGAGAACCAACTGAAATAATCTATATACAGTGTGTACCTTCCCCAGAAGGAGAGGAAGCGAGGTGAGAGAAGGAAAAAGGAATTCCAGTGGAAGAAGAAGGAAGACAGGCCCGAAAACACATGTCAAGGTGATGGAAATCAGTTACGAACCACAATATGTGTGAGTGCGTTATATGGGGGAATCGTCAGCCAGAGAACAGAAAATCCCTGTGTTTTATATGTCCACAGTTCTATTTTTAGTTTTTTGAGGAACTGCCACACTGTTTTCCACAACCTTCCCCCAGAGCCAACAGAGAGAGAAAGCCTTGCCCTGGAGCCGCACCCTGAATTCGGACTTCTAGCCTCCTAGACCGTGAGAGAATAAAGTTCTGTTTGTTAAAGCCATCCACTTGTAGTATTTCTATGACAGCAGCACTAGATGACCAAGACAGTCCTCAAAGTGACATCTTTGCTTTCTAACACTTTAAAGAGGTCTTTTGCAGCAGATTTGCCCAATGCAATACGTTGTTTGATTTATTCACTGCTTCTCCCACAGGCATTGATTGTGGATTCAAGTAAAATGAAATCCTTGACAACTTCAATATTTTCTGCATTTATCATGATGTTGCTTATTGGTTCAGTTGTGAGGATTTTTGTTTTCTTTATGTTGAGGTGTAATCCGTACCAAAGGCTGTAGTCTTTGATCTTCATCAATAAGTGCTTCAAGTCCTCTTTGATTTCAGCTAACAAGGGTTTGTCATCTGCATATCACAGGTTGTTAATGGGTCTTCCTCCAATCCTGATACCATGTTCTTCTTCATGCAGATTGAGTGAGTATGGTGAAAGGATGCAACCCTTATGCACACAATTCCTGATTTTAAACCATGCAGTATTTTCCTGTTGTGTTCAAACGACTGCCTCTTGGTCTATGGACAGGTTCCGCATGAACACAAGTAAGTGTTCTGGAATTCTCATTCTTCACAATGTTATCCATAATTTGTTATGATCCACAGAGTCGAATGTCTTAGCATAGTCAATAAAATACAGGTAAACATCTTTCTGGTATTCTCTGCTTTCAGCCAAGATCCATCAGCCATCAGCAATGATATCCCTCATTCCATGTCCTCTTCTGAATCAGTTTGAATTTCTGGCAGTTACCTGTCGATATAAAGCTGAAACCATTTTTGAATGATCTACAGGAAAATTTTACTTGCTGTTATATTAATGATATTGTTCGATAATTTCCACATTCTGTTGGATCATCTTTCTTTGGAATGGGTACAAATATGGATCTCTTCCAGTTGTTTGCCATGTAGCCATCTTCCAAATTTCTCGGCATAGATGAATGAGTGCTTCCAGTGTCGCATCTGTTTGTTGAAACATCTTAATTGGTGACTTAGGCTGGGTTCTCTAGAGAAACAAAACCAGTAAAGCATATAAACATACATATATAGAGAGATTTGTATCAAGGAAATGGCTGACACAGTTGTAGAGTCTGGAACGTCCCAAGTCCGTGGGTCAAGATAGAGGCTTCTCCTGATTCATGTAGCCAAGATCAGCAGGTCAGAGAACAGGGCTCTTGTTCACAGGCTGCGAAGATCGATGAATCCCAAGATTGGCAGGCAAGACCACAGATAAGCTGCTAGCTCAAGTCCCAAGAACTGCAGGTCAGACAAACAGCAGCCAGCTGCAAGATCCATCTTGAGCAAAAGCCCATGAGCCTTGCCAGAAAGTCCACTTATATCTGATGCAGGCCACACGCCCAAGGAAACTCCTTTTCAACTGATTGGCTACTCACAGCAGATCTCATCATGGAAGTGATCACAACACCATATGACTGCCAAACCCCGGAGAATCATGACCCAGCCAAGCTGACACACAACCTTAACCATCACAATTGATATTCTATCAATTCCTGGAGCCTTGTTTTTTGCCAATGCCTTCAGTGCAGCTTGGACTTCTTCCTTCAGTACCATTGGTTCTTGATCACATGCTACCTCCTGAAATGTTTGAATGTCAACCAGTTCTTTTTGGTGCAGTGACTCTTTGTATTCCTTCCATCTTCTTCTGATACCCATAGAATCCTTCAATATTGCAACCCGAGGCTTGGATTTTTTCTTTAGTTCTTTCAGCTTGAGAAATGCTGAGCGTGTTCTTACCTTTCGTTTTTCTAACTCCAGCTTTCTGCACATTTCATTATAATAACTTTACTTTGTCTTCTTGAGACACCCTTTGAACTCTTTGGTTCAGCTCTTTTACTTCATCATTTCTTCCATTTGCTTTAGCGGCTCTATGTTCAGGAGCAAGTTTCAGAGTCTCTTCTTACATCCATTTTGGTCTTTTCTTTCTTTCCTGTTTTTTTAATGATCCTTTGCTTTCTTCATGTGTGAAGTCCTTGATGTCATCCCACAACTTGTCTGGTCTTCAGACATTAGTGTTCAATGCATCAATCTATTCTTGTGATGGTCTCTAAATTCAGGTGGGATATACTCAAGGTTGTACTTTGGCTTTTGTGGACTTGTTTCAATTTTCTTCAGCTTCAACTTGAACTTGCGTATGAGCAATTTATGGTTTGTTCCTCAGTCGGCCCCGGCGTTATTCTGACTGATGATATTGAGCTTTTCCATCATCTCTTGCCACAAATGTAGTCGATTTGATTCCTGTGTATTCCATCTGGCAAAATCCACATGTATAGTCGCTGTTTATGTTGTTGAAAAAAGGTGTTTGCAATGAATATGTCTTTGGTCTCACAAAATTCTATCATGCAACCTCTGGCGTCATTTCTATCACCAAGGCCTTTGTTCCACCTACTGGTACTTCTTCTTTGCTTCCAACTTTTGCATTCCAATCACCAGTAATTATCAATGCATCTTGATTGCATGTTTGATCAATTTCAGACTGCAGACGTTGGTAAAAAATCTTCAATTTATTCATCTTTGGCATTAGTGTTTGGTGTGTAAATTTTAATAATAGTGGTATTAACTGGTCTTCCTTGTAGGCGAATGGATATTATCCTATCGCTGACAGCATTGTACTTCAGGATAGATCTTGAAATGTTCTTTTTGACGATGAATGTGATGTCGTTCCTCTTCAATCTGTCATTCCTGACATAGTAGACTGTATGATTATCTGACTCAAAGTGGGCAATACCAGTCCATTTCAGCTCACTAGTGCCTAGGATATTGATCTTTATGCGTTTCATTTCATTTTTGACGACTTCCAATTTTCCTAGATTAATACTTCATACATTCCACATTCTGATTATTAATGGATGTTTGCAGCTGTTTCTTCTTATTTTCAGTCATGCCACATCAGCAAATGAAGGTCCCAAAAGCTTGATTCCATCCATATCATTAAGGTTGACTCTACTTTGAGGAGGCAGCTCTTCCCCAGTCATATTTTTATTGCCTTCCATCCTGAGGGGCTCATCTTCCAGCACTATATCAGACAATGTTCCACTGCTATTCGTAAGGTTTTCACTGGCCAGTGTTTTCAGAAGCAGACTGCCAGGTCCTTCCTACGCTGTTTTAGTCCGGAAGCTCAGCTGAAACCCATCCACTATGGGTGACCCTGCTGGTATTTGGAATACCGGTGGCATAGCTTCCAGCATCACAGCAACATGCAAGCCACCACAGTAAGACAAACTGACAGACAAGTGATGGAGAACCACCATATGACCCAGCAATTCCACTCTTAGGTATATACCCAAAAGACTTGAAAGCAGAGACACAAAAACAGATTTGTACACCAATATTAATTGCAGCCCTATTCATTCTCTGTGTTTTCTGTTTTCTCCCCCTGTTCTGGAACTCCGATCACTGGCAAATTTTTGCTTTTGATTGTATCCCACATAATTCTCAG
>NW_004444253.1:1034365-1036244 GCF_000243295.1 Trichechus manatus latirostris
TTGGGTCTGTTGTAATGTCCCCCATTTCATTTCTTATTTGGGTTATTTGTGTCCTCTCTTGTTTTTGTTTTGTCAATTTGGCCAGTGGTTTGTTGACTTTGTTGATCCTTTCAAAGAACTAACTTTTGGTTTGGTTGATTCTTTCTATTGTTTTTCTATTCTCTATTTCATTTATTTCTGCTCTTATCTTTATTATTTCCTTTCTTCCAGTGGCTGTGGGCTTCTTTTGCTGTTCTCTTTCTATTTGTTCGAGTTCTGTAGTCAGTGTTTTGATTTTGTCCCTTCTTTTTTTTTGATGTGTGCATCTATTGCTATAAATTGACCTCTTAGCACTGCCTTTGCTGTGTCCAAAGGTTTTGGTATGATCTGTTTTCAGTCTTGTTTGATTCTAGGAATTTTTTGATTCCATCTCTGATTTCTTTTATTACCCAGTGATTTTTAAGCAGGGTGTTATTCAGTTTCCATGTAATTGATTTTTTCCTTGCTCTTCCTGTTGTTAATTTCTACTTGATGGTGTTGTGATCAGAGAAGACACCTTATATTATCTCAGTGTTTTGGATCTTGTTGAGGGTTGCTTTGTGGCCTAAGATGTGGTGTATTCTGGAGAATGTTCCATGTGCGTTGGAAAAGAATGTGTACTTTGCAGCTGTTTGGTGGAGTGTTCTATATATGTCTATGAGTTCAAGTTGGCTGAGTGTGGCCTTTAGATCTTCTGTATCTTTGTTGAGTTCCTTTCTAGATTTCTGTCCTTTACCAAGAGTGGTGTGCTGAAGTTTCCTACTATTATTGTGGAACTGTCAATTTCTCTTTTCATTGCTGTTAGAGTTTGTTTTATGTATTTTGGAGTCCTGTCATTGGGAGCATAGATATTATGGTTATGTTTTGATGGTGGATCATCCCTTTAATCATTATATAATGCACTTCTTTGTCTTTTATGGTCAATTTTGTTTTAAAGTGTATTTTATCTGAGATTAGTATTGCCACTCATACTCTTTTTTGGTAGCCATTTACTTGATATATTTTTTCCCATTCTTTGATTTTTGATAAATTTATGTCTTTGTTTCTAAGGTGTGTCTCTTGTAAGACAGCATATTGATGGATCCTATTTTTTAATCCATTCTGTCACTCTCCATCTCTTTATGGGTGCATTTAAGCCATTTACATTCAGTGTAATTATTGATAGGTGTGAGTTTATTGCTGTCATTTTGTAGTGCTTTTTTTTTGTCCTGCTGATGTTTTCTTTGTTCCTCTTACTGTCCTGTGCTGAATTCCTTTTGTTTGTGGTTATTTTTCATTTCTTTCGTTTTTGTAGATTTTGTTTTTACTGAGACTTTATGTTTTTCTTCTTTATTTTAATGAGTAGGTTTGTTAACTTTCTTTGTGGTTACCTTGAAGTTTAACCTTATCTTCCTAGGTTTGAACCAGTCTTTTATTACTTGGTATCGCCTTGTCTTCGTCTCCTTTAAAAAGTTCTATACCTACACTGTGTATTCCCTCTTTTATTGTTCTGACGTTGTTGTCATTTACAGATCAACCTCTCTGGTTCCGTGTTGTAAATCTTTTAGCTTTGAATACTCCTTGAGAGTTCATTTCCTAGGTTGGTATCTGGCTCGTGCAATCTTTCATCCTGGATGTCCTGAGATAATCTTTAAAACTTAAATATTCCCTGTAGTCTTCTTAAAACCAAACAATAATTTAGCTTAACTAGTAAAAAATGTCTGCCTTGAGCATTACAATCTTTTATTTATTCATTTATTTACACTTTTTTTTAAATTGTACTCTAGGTGAAGGTTTACAGAACAAATAGTTTCTCATTAAACAGTCAGTACACATATTGTTTTATGACGTTGGTTAACAACCCCATGACATGGCAACACTC
>NW_004444253.1:1037316-1055624 GCF_000243295.1 Trichechus manatus latirostris
GAGACAGGGGGACCTCATACCATCAAGAAAGCAGTGCCGGGAGCAGAGCGCGTCCTTTGGACCAGGGTCCCTGCGCAGAGAGGCTCCTAGTCCGGGCGAACACTGAAGAGAAAAAGGCCGACAGAGAGAAAAAGCCTTCCCCTGGAGCTGACGCCCTGAATTTGGACTTTTAGCCTACTTTGACTATGAGGAAATAAACTTCTCTTCATTAAAACCATCACTTCCCGTATTTCTTTTGTAGCAGCACTAGATGACTAAGACAACTCTAAAGATTAGATAGGAACATTAGGGGGGCAGTGAGTTTATGCTAATGAAGGATGAACAACTCAGAAAAGGAGGATGAGAAAGGTTGTACAACTCAAAGAATGTAATCAGTGTCACTGAATTGTACACGTAAAAATGATTGAATTGGTATATGCTTTTCTATGTATATTCTCAACAACAAAATAAAATGAAGTAACAAAAACATCAGCAGTGTTACTGAAAGATATAAGATGCACAACACTGCATTTCCGTATCACCCACCCATCCTTCCTACAGGCCTTCTTAGAAGCTGTCTGGGTGGTGAGTAGGTTTGTCATTTTATGCTTGGGAGCTTTCCATTTTCTCTGAACAAGAACTGTGTCAAGTTCAGGTCTGGGTAATGGTGTCCATGCACATTGTGGGTGTTTGGTCAATGAAGAAACAAATCCAAACCTCGAGGACCTCTGGGCCCAGCCTGTGCGTTGTCTTAGTAGGTGGTCTGAGATGTAGGCAGTGGTGGTGCGTCCTGCCCGCATGGGTGCAGGGCAGCTCAGGGAGGTACTGAGAATGTTGGCTGGCACCTCCTGATGGGCCTACATCTCTCACCTTGGGGAGGTTAGAGTGTTTGGCTGGGGTCTGCATCAGTCAAATTGGACACATCACTCAATGGCTTGGTTTTCCATTTCTTTGAGGTTGTAGTTGTTGTGAGGTGCTGTCGAGACAGTTCTGCCTCATAGTGATGCTGTGTACAGCAGAACGAAACACTGCCCAATCCTGGACCATCCTCACAATCGTTGTTATGCTTGAGCCCATTGTTGCAGCCACTGTGTCAATCCATCTCATTGACGGTCTTCCTCTTTGTCGCTGACCCTCGACTTTACCAAGCATGATGTCCTTCTCCGGGGACTGATCCCTCCTGATAACATGTCCAAAGTATGTGAGATGTAGTCTTGCCATCCTTGCTTCTAAGGAGCATTCTGGTTGTACTTCTTCCAAGACAGATTTGTTCATTCTTTTGGCAGTCCATGGTATATTCGATATTGTTTGCCAACACCACAATTCAAGGGCGTCAATTCTTTGGTCTTCCTTATTCATTGTCCAGCTGCATGCATATGAGGTGATTGAAAACATCATGGCTTGGGTCAGGTACACCTTAGTCTTAGTCTTTGCTTTTTAACACTTTATGTTGAGGTGTAATCTTTAACTTTTCATTAAGTACTTCACGTCCTCTTCGCTTTTGGCAAGCAAGGTTGTGTCATCTGCATATCAAAGGTTGTTAATGAGTCTTCCTCCAATCCTGACACCATGTTCTTTCTCATACAGTCCAGCTTCTTGGATTATTTGCTCAGCATACAGATTGAATACGTATGGTAAAAGGATACAACACTAATGCACACTTTTCCTGTATACCATTGTTCTGTTCAAATGACTGCCTCCTGGTCTATTTGCAGGTTCCCCATGAGCACAATTAAGTGTTCTGGTATTTCCATTCTTTGGAATTTTATCCATAATTTGTTATGATCCACACGGTTGAATGCCTTTGCACAGTCAATAAAACAGGTAAACATCTATCTGGTATTTTCTGAAAGATCCATCTTACATCAACAATGATATCCCTTATTCCATGACCTGTTCTGAATCCAGCTTGAATTTCTGGCAATTCTCTGCTGATGTACTGCTGCAATTATTTTTGAATTATGTTCTGCAAAATTTTACTTGCTTGTGATATTAATGATATTGTTTGATAATTTCTGCATTCTGTTGGATCACCTGTCTTTGGAATGGACACAAATACAGATCTCTTCTAGTTGGTCGGCCAGGTAGCTGTCTTCCAGATTTTGTGGCATAGACAAGTGAGCGCTTCCAGAATTGCATTCGTTTGTTGAAACATCTCAGTTGGTATTCTGTCAATTCATGGAGCCTTGTTTTTCACCAATGCCTTCAGTGCAGCTTGGACTTCAACCTTCAGTACCACTGGTTCTTGGTCATATGCTATCTCTTGAAATGTTTGGACATAGACTAATTCTTTTTGGTACAGTGACCCTACGTATTCCTTCCATCTTATTTTGATGCTTCCTGCATCATTCAATATTTTGTGCATAGAATCCTTCAATATTGTAACTCGAAATTTGAATTTTTTTCTTCAGTTCTTTCAGCTTGAGAAATGCCAAGCATGTTCTTAACTTTTGGTTTTCTAACTCCAGCTCTTCGCACATTTCATTATAAAAACTTTACTCTGTCTTCTCTAGCCACCCTTTGAAATCTTCTATTCAGCTCTTTTACTTCATCATTTCTTCCATTCATTTTAGCTACTCTACGTTCAAAAGCAAGTTTCAGAGTCTCTTCTCACATCCATTTTGGCTTGTTCTTTCTTTCCTGTCTTTTTAATGACCTTTTGCTTTCTTCATGTATAATGTCCTTGATGTCTTCCCATAACTCGTCTGGTCATTAGTGTTCAATGCATCAAATCTATTCTTGAGATGGCCTCTAAATTCAGGTGGGATATACTAAGGGTCATACTTCGGCTCTTGTGTACTTGTTCTAATTTTCTTCAACTTCAGCTTGAACTTGCATATGAATAATTGATGGTCTGTTCCTCAGTCGGCCCCTGGCCTTGTTCTGACTGATGGTATTGAGCTTCTCCATTGTCTCTTTCCACAGATGTAGTTGATTTGATTCCTGTGTATTCCATCTGGTGAAGACCATGTGTATCGTTGTTTACGTTGTTGAGAAAAGGTATTTGCAATGAATATGTCTTTGGTCTTCCAAAATTCTATCATGCAGTCTCTGGCATCGTTTCTGTCACAAGGCCATATTTTCCAACTACCAATTCTTCTTCTTTGTTTTCAGCTTTTGCATTCCAATCACCAGTAATTATCAATGAATCTTGTTTGCATGTTTGATCAATTTCAGCCTGCAGAAGTTGGTAAGAATCTTCAATTTCTTCATCTTTGGCATTAGCGGTTGGTGTGTAAATTTGAATAATAGTGGTATTAATTGTCCTTCCTTGTAGGCATATGGATATTATCCTATCACTGACAGCGTTGTACTTCAGGATAGACCTTGAAATGTTCTTTTTGACAATGAATGTGACATCTTTCCTCTTCAATTTGTCATTCCCGACATAGTAGACCATGTGATTGTCCAATTCAAAATGGCTAATACCAGTCCACTTCAGCTCACTAATGCCTAGGATATTGATCTTTATGTGTTCCATTTCATTTTTGACAACTTCCAATTTTCCTAGATTTATACTTCGTACATTCCACATTCCGAATATTAACAGATGTTTGCAGGTGTTTCTTCTCATTTTGAGTCATGCCACATCAGCAAATGAATGTCCCAAAAGCTAGACTTCATTCACGTCATTCAGGTTGACTCTACTTTGAGGAGGCAGCTCTTCCCGAGTCCCATTCTGAGTGCCTCTAACCTGAGGGGCTCATCTTCCAGCACTGTATTAGACAATGTTCTGCTGCTACTCATAACGTTTTCACTGGCCAGTTTTTCAGAAGTAGACCACCAGGTCCTTTTTCCTAGATTGTCTTCGTCTGGCAACTCTGCTAAAGCCTGTCCACCATGGATGACCCAACTGGTATTTGTACTGGACTGTTCTGGTTCTTGCACACGATACTGGTGGCATAGCTTCCAGCATCACAGCAACTCACAAGCCACCACAGTACGACAAACTGACAGATGAGTGTTAGACAGAAGAAACAGAAAACCCTAATGACTGTATAACTATTAAAGAAATGGAATAGGAGTTAAAAAATTTCCCTAAGGGAGTAACTCAGTAAGAAATAGATACCCTACCTAGCCCTATAACTATCAAAGTAATTAAAATAGTAGTTTAAAATTTTACAACAAGGAAAACACCAGACCCAGTTGCTTTTACAGGAAATTTCTACCATACATTCAAGGAATGAATAACCCCAATACTATACGAATTTTTCCAGAGAAAAATTTTATGATACTAGCACAACCTTGATATCAAAACCAAAGAGGACATTACAAGAAGGGAAAAATACAAGCCAATCTCATTTCAGGAATGTATAAAATAAGGCAGTACAGTATGTTCATCTTGGGTTATCCCTAGGAATGCAGGTTAGTTTAACATTAATAGATTAAAGGAGAAAAATCATATGACTATCTCAAGAGATTCAGAAAAAGCATTCAATAAAACTCAAAGTCAATTTATATTTTTAAAAGAATTTTTGGAAACTAGAAACCTCTATTTAAAAAAATCAGCAAACATTACGTCTAACAGTGAAATGTTGAAAGCATTTTCTTTTATAATCAGAAATGAAATACTAATGTTTGTTATGATCAATTCTATTCAAGATTTTACTGATAAAGTGTTAGAATTATTGAGTTTACCAAGATGGTGATTACAAAATTAATATTAAAAAGTTCATTGAATCTCTATAAATCAGCAAAAAGTCTTTGGAGATTGTAATTTAAAACAATAAAAATATAATGTATGGAGGACTGTATCTAACAAGAAAAGAAAATTGTCAGACTTGTGTCTTAGGCTGGGTTCTCTAGAGGTCCCAAACCAGTAAAGCGTATACATATATATACAGAGAGATTTATATCAAGGAAATGTTGCATGGGATTGTAGAGATTGGAACGTCCCAAGTCTGTGGATCAGGATAGAGGCTTTTCCCGATTCACGTAGCTGCAGGGGCTGGCAAACCCAAGACTGGCAGGTCTGAGAGTAGGGCTCCTGCTCACAGGCTGTGAAGACTGACGAATCCCAAGATCGGCAGATAAGCTGATAGCTCAAGTCCCAAGAACCAGAGGTCAGACAAACAGGAGGCAGCTGCAGGATCAAAAAAAAAAACAAAAAAAAAAACAAACCCATTGCCATCAAGTCAATTCCGATTCATAGAGACCCTACAGGACAGAGTAGAACTGCCCTATAGAGTTTCTAAGGAGCACCTGGTGGATCTGAACTGCCAAACTTTTAGTTAGCAGCCATAGCACTTAACCACCATGCCACCAGGGTTTCCAGGATCTAAAGCAAGCAAAAAGCCAGAACGTCTGCTTATATTTGCATGCAGGCCACACGCTCAAGGGAACTCCCTTTCAACTGATTGGCTACTCACAGCAGATCCCATCATGGGAGTGATCACATAGAAACACCGAGAATCATGGCCCAGCCAAGCTGACACACAATCTTAACCATCATGACTTGCAGGGAGAAAATTATAATCTTTTTTAAAGGCTAAAAGAGAACAAGCAAATAGAGAAACACACCATGTTTTTGGATAAGAGACTCAATGTTTTAAAGATGTAAATTTTCCACAATGGTGTGTAGATTCCATGTAATTCCAATCTACATTCTGAACAGGTTTTCCAAGGAACTTGACAAACTGATTCTAAAATTTCTGTAGAATCCAGCTGCTCAGATTACATGAAGAAGAACATGGCATCAGGATTGGATGAAGAGTTATTAACAATTTGCAATATGCAGATGACAGAAACTTACTTGCTGAAAGTGAAGAGGACTTGAAGTGCTTACTGAAAAAATCAAGAACTACAGCCTTCTGTATGAATTATACCTCAAAATCCTTACAACTGGACCAATAAGCAACATCATGATAAATGGAGGAAATATGGAAGTTGTCAAGGATTTCATTTTACTTGGATCCACAATTAACACCCATGGAAGCAGCAGTCAAGAAATCAAATGACGTATTGCATTGGGCAAATCTGCTGCAAAATACCACCTTAAAGTGTTAAAAATCACATACGTCACCTTAAGGACCTAGGTGTGCAGGATCCAAGCCATGGTATTCTCAATTGCCTCATATGCATGTGAAAGCTGGACAATGAATCACGAAGACCGAAGAAGAATTAGTGCCTTTGAATTATGATGTTGATTAACAATATTGAATATATTATAGACTGCCAGAATGAACAAGTCTGTCTTGGAAGAAGTATAGCCAGAATGCTCCTTGGAAGCGAGGATGCCGAGACTTTGTCTCATGTACTTTGGACGTGTTATCAGGAGGGACCAGTCCCTGGAGAAGGACATCATGCTTACTTAGTAAAGGAGAGGGTCAGTGAAAAAGAGGAAGACCCTGCATGAGATGGATTGACACAGTGGCTGCAACAATGAGCTCAAGCATAACAACGATTGTGAGAATGGTGCAGGACCGGGCAGTGTTTCCTTCTGTTGTCCACAGGGTCGCTATGAATTGGAACCCACTGGATGGCACCTAACAACAACACAACTTCTGTGGAAGCACAATGGGCATAGAAACCGGGGGAAGAAAAGTATGGAGAGCAGGGATTTCCTTCTCGAGGTCAAGATGCACCCTCATACTTCCGGGATGAATGCCATGGCGGAAGGTGAGTAGAGAACCTCAAACAGAGCCCCCATATAGAGAAAAGAGGCCATGCGGTCACTGTACATCTTCATGGTAAGGACAGGCCCTGTGATAAATGGTGCTGGGACAGTCTGTTCTCCATGTGGGGTAGCATAAACTGGAATCCTTTCCTCACATCCTCCCCTAAATCATTTCCAGGAAGATCAAAGACTTGTGAGCAGCAAAACTATAAAACTTAGAAACAACATAGGAGAGTACCTTTATGACCTAGTGGTAGGGAGAGATCGCTCATACGAGGTCCAAGAAGAACAAATAGAGCAAAATCTGTTACATTTGGAGTAAATAAGAACTTTCATTATTTAATGGACAGTTGCCGTGGAGTTGATGTTGACTCATGGTGCCCCTTGCGTGTCAGAGCAGAATTGTGCTCCATAGGGTTTTCAGTGGCTGATTTTTCAGAAGTAGATGGCCAGGCCTTTCTTCCGAGGTACCTCTGGATGGACTCCAACTTCCAATCTTTCTGTTAGCAGCTGAACTTGTTAACCATTTGCACTATACCAAACTCTAGTATACATGTACAGATATACATATATATGCATGTGTCTGTATGTGTATGTATGTATGTAGGTATAAGAATGCCTACAAATCGATAAGAAAAACATAAACAATCCCTAGAAAGTGGACTAAAAGCTTGAACACTTTACAGAAGAGGTCAACTTTACGGTAAGTAAAGAGCTTAATCTCTTCAAGACCACAGGAAATGCTAATTAAACTCTGAAGACACCATTTCACTGTCAGCAGACTCTCAAAAAAATGACTCAGAAAGTTAGTTACGTGGCGCCAAAGGCTGGCCAAGAAGTCGCGCGGCACCAAAGGCTGGCCAAGAAGTCGCGCGGCACCAAACGCTGGCCAAGATGTGGGCCAACCAGCACACATGCTGGTGAGGGTGAAAACCAGAACCTTCATTTTGGAAGATAATTTGACATTTGCTAAGAAAGCTGAACACACTCCTACACCACAGTCCCGCAATTCCGCTCCTACATGTGTCCCCGGAGAAATGCTTGCAATTGAGCTGATGTTCACAGCAGCAATCTTAGTAAAAACAGCCTAAAGCCCAAATGCCCTGAAGTGCTCAACAATTAGTAAACTGATCAATAAGTCTGGCACACTCACGTAATGAAACAGGGTAGCAACAAACCACAACTTCAAATGTCAACCTGCCAAAATCTCAAAACTATGGAGTGAAAGAAGCAAGTCACACGTGTGTCCAGCATGGAATTCAAAACCAAGAAACACAAAGCAACATAGTATTTACAGATACGTCATTTAGTGGTAAAACCAGAAGGGAAAGCAGGGCAGTGACAAACACAAAATTGAAGACAGTAGATACCTTGGGTGGGGAGCAGGGCCACCAAGGGGGAGTCTCTAATATACTGGAAATAATCCATTTCCTACGCTGCTGGTATTGCTATCTTTGGACCCTACTCTGCCTGCTCTTTTCTGTGTCTGATACAGCTCACAAAGAATGTATCAGGGAGCCTTTGCCAAGTGGGCCCTCCCCACAGGGCGGGTAGACAAGGGAATTCCCACAGTCGCCCCTGCTCACTGTGTAGCCACAGAGCCTGGCTTGTGTGTGGTTCACAGAAGGCGCTCAGCGAGCCTTTGTTGACTGACTAAATGAGTGCCCGAAGGCGGGGAGGCAGGAGTGAATGGCCTTTCCTGATGAAGGTGTTCCAGTTACAGGACACGGTGGCTTCCGACTGGGGCAGGGGCAGCCAAGGCCTCAATAGGACCCCGTGAACGCCCCCTCCCTGGGAGGTCTGGCTCCTAGGGGTGGGGGGACGGCCTCTGCCAGCACCCTTCCACCTCCGCATTCTTCAGGAGCTCAGGCCAAGCCTTGAGAAGTACACCTGCGGCCGCCCGCATCCAGGTTCCAGGAAGCCTGGGGCCGCCCCACCGGAGCCCCACCAGCCCTGCTCCCAGGCCGGCGTGCTCGGGAGGACGTCTTCTGGCCAGGAAGGGCGGGCGGGCCATTCTACTCTCTGCCTTCGCGTTGGCTTTTCCCTGCCGCGTGCCCCCCTCCCTCCGCACAGCGGAGCTGGATCTCCACCGAGCAGGCTCCCTGAGGGCAGGCCTGTGCCCCTGCACCGTCCTCACAGACTGGAGGCTCCCTCAGCCCCCACCTGGGTTAGTTGTCTGTCCCAGGACCGACAGATGTCAGGGAGCACCAGGACGGGCCTGGCGGGGAGGTGAGGGCCAGGCCAGGGGCGGGCGAGGCACCGCTTCTACAGCTTTTTCATAGGCCGCTCTGGGTGCCTTTGTCCTTTTCAGGCTGGAGAGCGGGCCTCACCCTCCTCTGGGCTTCGAGTGGAAGAAAGGGCCGTGGTGGGGGGAGTGCTGGCGGGAAGCGGGCCTGCAGCTCAGCGTGGGCCACACCCGACCTCCCTGAGGGGTCGTCCTAGGCTGGGCTCCGAGAAGCAAGAGGAGAGGACCCCTGGGTCTCCCACCCCTTCCGTCAGTCCTGAGCTGGAAGAAAGGCTCCTTTGCTGGGCCTGTGACACCAGACCCTCAGCCTGGGCATGGGTCCCAGCCCCATTGTCCCTGCTGTCTGCAGCTGCCAGGGCGTTGCCCAGTCCTGGCCCCCATCAAAGGCCCTTTTGGCCCCCACGTTTCCACCCCAGCTGTGGGCACTTCCTGCTGGTCTTGCCACATGGCTCCCCGATGCCACATTCTTTGTGCTGGAATTTCTATCTTGCTGACGTGAGGTGGGGTGGGGGGAATGACTTGGTGGCACGCAAGGGTCCATGTGGGATCACAGCAGAGAGGGCAGATGTTTCGTGGGTGCAGGGGCCAGGTCTGGGGCCAGTTGAGCCCTTGCTGCTTCCCCAGCCAGGGGCTAGGGACCTGTGTGCTGACCGGCACCCCAAGCCAGGACTAGGGACCCTCTCCCTTCTCATTCTCCAGGACCGGCCTGGTGTCTGGGGCCCCTCCTCCTGCTCCCCCTCCTTGGGAAGCCTCCTCTGGCCTCTCCAGTCCAGGCCTCTGTTCCTCCTCCCAGGCAAAGGGCACCTCTGAGCTGGGTCTCTGGGCTTGGGTGACCTGCCCCTCAGCTGTCCCCTCAGCCCAGGGGCTGTCTGGGGAGGGCGGCTCAGCCCTTCATACTGTTTGGTTTTGAGCTCCCAGGACCTCAGCGCAGGTCCAGCTGGGTCAGCTCCATGTCCCTGCGGTCTAACCAGTGCAGCCCCCTCCCCATTTCCACCATGCAGCCCAGGCTGGGTCAGCAGTGAGGAGGCCAGGTCTGGTCCTGGCGGGACCTAAGGGTCTGGCCCTCCAGCACTTGCCACTCCTCCTCCTGAGTCCCCAGCCGGGATCCTACTCAGCTGTTGTAGCTGGCCGAACCTACCTCCCGCAGGACTAGGCCAGGGAAAACCGGGTCTCCCCAGGTCCAAACACCCTCCGGGCAAGCCTGTGCCTGAGTCAGCTCAACCTGCCCCCACCTCTGCCAGGACTCTGCCACCTGCTGGGCCTCCTGAGCCCAGCCAGCCCCTGCCACCAAGCCAAACGCTGCGCCTCGACCCCCCTGGAGAGGCCTGGGGGTCCTCAGGGCCCTGCCACGGTGGGACACTGCCTGCGGGCAGACATTGGCAGACGAGCACTCGGGGTCACAGGCGACAGGTCAGAGGACACAAGGCTCTGGGGTGAGCAGGTGGGAAGGACTCTGGCCGCGGGGCGCCCAGCGGCGACCCAGGCGCTGAGAGGTGCGGCGCGGAGTCGAACTAACCAGCCGCGGTGACTCAGCCGGGCAGCGCCTCTCACCTGTGTTCGTCGGTGCAGGGCCTTGGCGGGCGGGGGACGGGGCGGGCTCTCCGGTGGGCGGGGCCGGGCCACCCTGCTCCGGGCGTCTACCCCGCGGGCGCCGGCCGCCTCTGCTTCCTGACTCCTTGCTGTCCGCTGTCCCGCGGCATCCTCGGCCCGCGCGCCCGCTCATGGCCGGGAAGGTGCTGCCTCTGCTGCTGCTGGCGGTGGCGGGCCTCGTCGGCCTGCTGCTGCTCTGCGTCCGCACCCGAGACGTCCGGGAGCCGCCAGGCCTCAAGGTGCGCACCCGGGCCCGGCGCACGTCCGGGGGCAGCCCCAGCGGGACAGGCTGCGCCTGCGGGTGGCCTGAGACCCCTCGCGCTCCGCTCCCCGCCCGGGACCGCGGGGCGGCAGCGGCGCTTCCGGGCCGACGCGGGGCTGGAGGCCGAAGTCCGGGCAACTCCCCGGTCGCCGCGCCCGCTGCGGAGCCTGGTGCGGACGCGGCGGAAGGCTGTCTCCCCCGGCGGCCCGATGCAGCCTGGCGGCGCCGCCGGCCGCAGCGGAACCAGGCACTCAGCCCAGCGCGGTCCGCGGGGCGCCCGGAGCTGCCGCCGCCCGGGAGCGCCCTGTTAGGGGCCCACATGCGACTCGACAGGCGCGGGGGCCAAGGACCCCTCCTCGCCACCCCGTAGCCGGGACAGTGCGGGCGCTGCCCTTGAGGGGGGCGCTGGCGGGCCGCCCAGGCTGAGCCGAAAGGGGATTGGGGTGGGCTGGACCAGATCTCCACCCCTCAGGCCAGCAGTTGGTTTGGTCCCATAACCCCTTACGGGGCTTCTGCGGAGGCCAGGCTTTGAGGGCCTGGGCCGGGCTGGGGGGTAGCCCCCAAGCCCTGCCAGCGAGTAGAGCATGAGGGTGGGGTTCTGCAGCCGCGCACAGCCGCCCAGGGGAGGATGGGTGGCTGCTCCCCGGTGGTCTCACCGGGAGTTTCCTGGTGGTGGAGGCGCTGGTACCGGGGCAGCAAGCCAGGCAGGCGTGGTCTCCAGCCCTGATGGCCCCTGTTGGGAATCCAGGCCTGGGGGCAGGTGCTGGGAATTGGCATTTAGGAGCAGGGTGCTGGGCTTGGCCAGGCTTCCAGGAAGGCAAAGAGCCAGCTCCTCCCCAACTCACACCCTCACAGCCCTGCAGACCCACCTCCTTCTTTTAGGCCCAAGTGGTTTTAGAACTACTTCAGCGCTGGAGGCCCACATCCACCCTCCCTCTGGCCCTCCTCCCCCCTGTGCTCTGGCTTCTGCATCTCTAGGTTGGGCTGAAGTCAAAGCTGACAGTACAGGGGGAGGAAGTGCAGAAGGATGGGGTTCCTCCTGCGACTGGACTTCCTCTCCAAGGCCCCTGTGACCTGGGGCAGGGTTCTAAGTGTGGTCCCAGCATCCCCTGATGCCTCCCCCAGCTGGGGCCTGGCACAGCCCCACTGATTGCCCTTGCCAGGAAAGCTATGGCCCGGTGCCGCCCATGCTGGCCCCCAGGACCCACCTATGTTCCTGCTCTGGCTTTGGGCAGTCGGAGGGGAAGAGAGGACCAGCAGGGACTTCCGGCCACCTAACCACCCATTCTCCCTGGGGCCAAGATTTATCATTGTGGGGGTCCTTGGCCTTCTCTGAGCCTCAGTTTGCTCCTCTGTAAAGTGGGAATTTCAATCTGAAGCTTCCAACTTCTCAGGGTGGGGTGGGGGTGGAGAGCTGGGGGAACCCAAAGGCATGGCCCCCAGGGCTCCCAGACCCCTGAGCTCACCCCACCCCACGCACCCGGTCCTCAGTACGGCATTGTCCTGGATGCTGGCTCCTCGCACACGTCCATGTTTGTCTACAAGTGGCCTGCAGACAAGGAGAATGACACCGGTATCGTGGGCCAGCACAGCTCCTGTGACGTGCAGGGTGAGGGTCCCTTGAGACCAGGCACCCTCCCAGCCTGGACACTCACTCCCTGTAGGGCCTCAAGGGCCCCTAGGGCCTCAGCCCCTGCAGAGACAGCAGTCTAGGCCCCTCTGCCCACTGCTGGGCAGGACTTGGCCCCGGGCGGAAGCTGTGGGAACCCCAGACAGAGTAGCTGGGCCTTCTGGGCCTGGGAGGGGCTGTGGGCAGTTTGCATTCCAGAAAGGGAGCCCCAGGCAGCAGAAGGGCCAGAGGCGCTGACAGGCATATCCCGGCAGGCCTTGGGCCCTCCTGCGGCACTTAGGAAGTAGAGGGCGGACTAGGTCGGGGGAGCCCAAACCTTCCAACTGCTGCCTGGGTGCCCAGACTGCTTTGTCCTGGCACCTGGGCCCACACCCACTAGGCAGGCAGCAACCTCAGAGACTCTGGGTGGCACCTGGGCCCCTTTGTCTCTGAACTGTGCTCTCCGAAGGCTTAAGCTGGGAAGGTGTAACTCAGCTGCCACCTGCTTGGGAACCTAAGACCCCCAGTCCTGCTGTGCCGGCACGGGCCCATCTCTCTGCCTCCCTCTAGGTGGGGGCATCTCCAGCTACGCAGACAACCCCTCTCGGGCTGGCCAGAGTCTCGTAGAATGCCTGGACCAGGCGCTCCGGGATGTGCCTAAGGAGAGACACGCTGGCACGCCCCTCTACCTGGGAGCCACCGCGGGCATGCGGCTGCTCCAGTGAGTGTGCCCTTCACCTGCCCGGGGTGGGCCCTGCACACCTCAGCTGCCCTGGGCTGGGGCCCCTCGGCTGGGCAGACCCCGTGTGCCCCAGCAGCAGGACTAGGGCCACCTGGGGAAGTGGCTGCTCAGAGTTCCCTGTTTCACAGCCTGACTGATCCTGAGGCCTCAGCCGAGGTCCTTTTGGCTGTGACCCAGACGCTGAATAGTTACCCCTTTGACTTCCGTGGTGCCCACATCCTCTCGGGCCAGGACGAGGGGGTGTTTGGCTGGGTGACCGCCAACTACCTGCTGGAGAACTTCATCAAGGTGGGCCGGGATGAGGGGGGCCCCAGCGAGCTACAGGGCATGGGCACCCACTTGCCTGCTGACCCTCAGTGTCCACTTTCCACAGTATGGCTGGGTGGGCCAGTGGTTCCGGCCAAAGAAGGGGACGATGGGGGCCATGGACCTGGGAGGCGCCTCCACACAGATCACCTTTGAGACAGCCAGTCCAGCTGAAGATCCAGCCAGTGAGGTCCAGCTGCGGCTCTATGGCCAGCACTACCGCGTCTACACCCACAGCTTCCTCTGCTACGGCCGTGACCAGGTCCTCAGGAGGCTGCTGGCCAGTGTCATCCAGGTGCCCCTCCCCTCAGGCCACCCACACCCACACTGCTCCCTCCTGGGGGAAGGGGGCTGAGAAGGGCCCCAAAGCTGATCCTGGACAGTGGCCACACTGTGGAGGGCTGCTCAAGGCAGCCAGGACCAAAGCTGGCAGGACAAGTGGCAGGGAACCCAGCATGGGAAAAGCCCAGGGGCTGGGGGTGGGTCTGTGAGTGCCAGTCTTGGGGGAAAGGAAGGCCAGGGCCAGATCTTGGAGGGCCTTGAATGCCTGGTCAGAGGATTTGGTCTTTGTTTGGAAGGCAATGGGGGGCCATGGACTGTTCCTGAGCACAGATGTGATGTCACCCAAGTAGAATTTGTGGGAGATTCACCCGGCTCATACTCTGGGGAGGCCTGCCCAGGATTGGAGTGACAGGCAGTGCTTGGAGGGGGAGGTGATACTACCTGCACCCTTGCCATCCACCAGACCCGAAGATTTCACCCTTGCTGGCCAAAGGGTTATGCTGCCCAGGTGCTCCTCCAGGATGTGTATGGGTCACCGTGCACAGCAGCCCAGAGGCCCAGGACCTTCAACAGCAATACCAGCATCAGCGTGTCCGGCAGTGGCGACCCTGCCCTCTGCCGAAGCCTCGTGATGGGCCTCTTCGATGCCTCCTCCTGCAGCTTCACCCACTGCTCCTTTAACGACGTCTTCCAGCCCCGTCTAGCTGAGCACTTTATTGTATGTCCAGGTGAAGTAGGGGAGGGGGGGTTGCCTTGAAGTGCCTGGGGCTTTCTGCACTGTGACCACCCTCCCTCACAGGCCTTCTCTGCTTTCTTCTACACTGTGGACTTCCTGAGGACTGTGATGAAGCTGCGCGTGGAAACCCTGCAGGAGCTGGAGGCAGCCACGATGACCGTCTGTAACCAGACCTGGAATGAGGTGAGGCCCTGCTCCCCATTTCCACCAGGGCTGTGCAGGAGGCCCAGCGCCGGAGGTGGCATCCCAGCCACGCATTGCTTTCCCAGTGCGGAGGGACCAGGGCTCCCCGTGCACTGGAGGTGGCACTGGTCTGGCTCGTGGGTGGGCTGTGGTGTGGGGAAGGGTGTGGTGGGGGGGTGTGTGCATACCCAGGGAGCCATCTGGGACTGCGGAAGCTTCCCTGAGGCCTGACCCTACAGCCAAGATCTGGAGGGGATGGGGAGAGTCATCCAGGCAAAGGGAGCAGTGAGTGCAAAGGCCCTGTGGCAGCAGGAAGCATGGAGCAGATGGGCTGAGAGGAAGGTGCTGGGGCATAGCCCGGGGGAAGAAAGGTGTATGATGGCCTCACAGTGAAGTGCAAGGATTCACAGAGACTCCGTAGGGCTTAAGGGTGAAGGAGGGAGTTGAAGACAACCCCCAGGTTTCTGGCTGGGGACACCAGCCCGACGGAGTGCTGTTTAAGGAGAGGAGAAAGACGGAGGGCTTGGCTTTGGGCTTGTGGGGTGTAAGATGCCCCACAGAGACTCCCAGCCCACCTGTCTGAGCGGTAGCAACGTGTGAGCCCTGTGTGAGGTCAGGTGGTGACAGAGGCCTCCATCCTGCCCTGTCCTTGTGCCCTGGGGGAGGCAGAAGAAGCAGCCAGGGGTTTCTCTGCTCATGGCCACGCCCCAAGGTTGCTCCAGCCCTGTACTCTGTGTCCCCTGGCTGACGCCGTCTTCCAGGCACAGAAGGGACACAGGCTCTACCTGGCCACACTCACCTCCTGCCCTGGCCTTGGTCTTTCCTGACCTGGCATCGGTCTTGCTGCGTGTTCGGGTCGGTGATGTGGTTTCTGGCCTTGCATTCCCTGCATGTGCAGGGAGAGGGGGTGGCACGCCGTCGGCCACCCCTCCGCACTGGGGCGAGTCCTCCCCGGACTGTCAGGGCCGTCAGCCGGGCCTCACCACCGCCGACGCTGTCCACCCGCATCCCAGCTGCAGACCCGGGCGCCGGAGGAGATGTCCCGCCTGCCCCACTACTGCGCAGGGGCCATGTTCGTGTGGCAGCTGATGAGCTATGGCTACGGCTTTGACGAGCCCGCCTTTCGCGGCGTGACCTTCCGGAAGAAGGTGAGAGCTGGCGGCCGGGCGGGGCCTGAGGGCGGGGCAAGCAGGCGGCCGGGCACTCTGAAGGGCGGGGCCAGCGCACAGAGGGGCGGGGCCAGGCCCGGAGGGGCGGAGCTTCCGGGCCTCACACTTGCTGAAGCCTCCGGGCCCTCCTGCAGGCTGGGGACACGGCGATCGGCTGGGCGCTCGGCTACATGCTGAACCTGACCAACATGATCCCCGCCGACCCGCCGGGGCTGCGCAAGGGCTCGGAGTTCGGCTCCTGGGTCGTCCTCCTCCTGCTCTTCGCAGCCATGCTCCTGGCCGCGCTTGTCCTGCTGCTGCGCCAGGTGTGCTCTGCCAAGTAGTAGAGCGCCAGCTAGAGGCGGGCCAGGGGTCTGTCCACAGCCCTTCCGTCTCCGCCCTCCCTGAGCCCTCCACCCCAGCATCCAGCCCCTAACGCGCCCCGGAACAGAGACAGGGACTCGGGCTCCCACGCCCACCATGGGCTCGGGTGGGCAAGAGGAACTCAATCCTGCCCCCTCTAGCCCCCTCCTCTCTCGTCCCCGGTCCAGCCTCGGCTTCTTCTCAAGGCATCTACTACCTCTCCACTTCCTGGGGTTAGGGGTCTCCAGACGCCCCAGCCTGTCTGTGGTGGTCCTCAGCCTGTGACTGTTCTCCAGGGAGTGGGGTTTTTATTCTGACAACCAGGGCCCTCGAGCCCCCTCCACTCCGTATTGGAGGAGGTCAGAGCCCACGGGTTGGGAGCCAGCCCAGAGCCTACCTGTACAAATTTTGTAATAAATTTTTTTTCCTAGAGCAGTGTAGAGTGTTCATGGGGTGGGGCCTCTTTGCTGGTGCCTGGCCTCTCCAGCTGCGCAGGCTCGCTGGTTCCCCCAACCTTGCTGTCCTGTGGACACATCTCTCCCTCTCTCCTTCCTGTCTGGGCCCAGACTGGGGTGGTGCTGATCCCGCTCCCCAGCTCTCCTGGCGGCTGGGAGTTGCTGCCCCAATGGCCAGCTGAAGGGCGGGGCCCTGAGTCCCTCCAGTCTTCTCCCGCTGGCCGAGCTCCCCCTCCCCGCTTCGGACCAGTGACCTAAACCAGGCTGGAGGAGGGTTCCTGGCCTAGAGTTGGCTTGGGGAACTCACAAGCGGGTGGGGGTGCGCCTGCTTAGTGTGCAGCCTGTGTGAAAGAGACTGGGGAGGGGGCTCAACAGGAGGCGATGCGGGGGCAGGGCAGGGATGGGATCAAGGATGAGACTGGGCCAGGAGAGGTTCACAGCCCCATTGCCGCAGGGATTAATCTCGCGAAGAGCGTTGGAGCTGAGCCGCTCCCGCCTGGATGCGGAGTCTCAGCTCCCTGCATCTCCAAGAGGCCCCTGCCAGGCCCCCAGCCTTGGCAGAATGACACCGTTCCGGCAGCCCCCTCCGCCTAGCGCGGTGGGAAGGCCTGGTCTTGGCTGCCCCTCTCCTTTCTGGGAAGCGAACTCAGTATTTCTGTCTGGTCAGTGCCCGGAGGGGGAGGGGGCCGTCATTGTTATGCTCCCCGCCCCCCCGCAGTTCTGCCATTTTTGAGCCATTTCACAAATCTGAAGGCAGCCAGTCCCGGCCTCGGAGACTTGAGGCCGGTGGGGCTGAGGGGAAGCGCAGGCTGAAGGTCTCACCCTTGTTCTGTCAGTGATGTGGGGTTGCCAGGCTGGATGGCGTGGGGGCGTGCTCCCATGAGGCAGCAGGTGGGATGTAAGGGGGTGGGGTCATAGGTGCTCGCTACGGTGGGGCCCCAGGGACTCCTGAGCGTGCCTGTCCGGGGCCCATAGGACCACCTTGGACAGCTCCCAGCTGGCCCTCATCAGCAACTCCAGGTCCCTCTTGCCCCCTTGTGGCCTCCCTGAGCACGGCCGTCAGCGCCAGCCTCGTTCTGGCGTGGGGGCTCCTTTTCCCTGTGTGTCTGAGTGCCCCGGTGCGTCTTTGGGCACACCTGTGCGTCCCTGTGCACCTGGCCATCCGTAATGCCTGCGTGTGCGGGTGTTCCTGGGGGCTCGCTCCACTAGGCCCAGGCAGGTCCCCTGCTCCAGCAGGGGTGGGGGGTGGGGTGGGAGCGCATCTCAGGGGAGCCTACCACCCGCCAGCCCCAAGCTGGATTGGTGAGGAACTGAGCAGGGCCCCGGCTGCAAAGGCTGCAAGGGGCCGAAGGACCCTAAGGCCTGGAGAGGCCCGAGACCGTGGACGGAGCCGGGGGAGGGGAGAGGAGAAGAGGGCGCAGACTGGAGGAGCCGTTTCGCCCCCGCTGGACGAGCGCGCAGGCGCACTTCACGAGCGAGCACCAGGGACCGCCGCGCCTCCATCCCGGATTCTTGCCGCAGCGTCAGCGCCGCCGCCGCCGCCGCCGCCGCCGCCGCTTTTCCTTCTCCTCTTCCTTCGCCGCCACCTCCGCCTCCGCCTCCACTTCCTCCTCCGCCCTCTCCGACGCGGCGCCTGGATTCCGCGCCGAGCCCCGGGCCGCGCGGTGCCATGCTGCCCCTGCGGCGGCGCTGAAGGATGGCGACACCGGTCCCTCCGCCCTCCCCGCGGCACCTGCGGCTGCTGCGGCTCCTACTTTCCGGCCTCGTCCTCGGTGCGGCCTTGCGTGGGGCC
>NW_004444253.1:1055800-1070472 GCF_000243295.1 Trichechus manatus latirostris
GGCGCCCTGACAGCCCGCGGTCCCCGCCTTGGCCCAGGGTGCGGTAAACAGCACGGGCGCGGCGTCCGGGCGGCGAACCTGAACTTCATGCGCTTCTTGCCTTTGTCTCTGGGTCTGTGAGCCTGTCTGCCTGGGTCTCGGAGGTCTCTGCGCCTGCAGCTGCGTGTCCCCTGGGTCTGGCTCGGTGGGCCCGCAGCCAACTCCGCCCTGTGCGTGGCTCTGTTGTGCGTGTCTCTGTGTCTCAGCGTGGCGGGGCCTGGCTGTGGTGCCTGCCGGCCTTGCTGACCGTGTCTATCCGGGGTCTGCCGCTCGGCGCCGGTCTGCCTTTCTCCACGCCTCTGGTGGTGTTGCGCACGAGCCTTACTTTGCTGCCATGGCCGGGTCTGAAGGTTCCGTGGGCCTTTAACAGCCCGCCCCACACTTAGGGTCTTGTTCTGGCTTCTGTGGAGGGGGGTGGGGTGGGGACGGGGCCCTTCTAGCCTCAGAGCTTTCCCCCACATTCCGGCAGGGAGCAGCTTGGGGTTTCGGGGCACCCTCCAGGGTAGACGCGGGTAGAGAAGTTGAGTCCAGGCTCCCGAGAGGACGTCTCAGCCTCCCAAATGGGCACTGAGGCTTCAAGCAGGGATGGTCTGCGGGAATCCAGGACTCTGCCTCCCCGCCCACAAGGAGGCTAGACTAGGACACTGTGCCCAGCATCCAGAGTGGTGTGAGGGTAATGATTCCAACAAGACGAGCAGCTGACGGTCTCTAGCACTTATGAAGTTCCAGATACTTCACATATGACCCCTCAGTTCTCCTGGCAGCCCTTCGGGACAGGTGTTGTTATTAGCCCGTTTCACAGATGAGGGAACTGAGGTACAGAGAAGTTAAACGGCTAGTGTGTGGCGGAGCTGGGATGCTAACCTGGGCAATCTGGTTTTGCCTGTAAGGCCTCTCATGAGGCCAGGCTTATTCCTGAGCACAGTGCCCCTGGATGGGAGGTTGGCATGACCAGGGAAGAATCCAAGGAGGCCCGAGAACCCAAGGGTGGCTGGCCAGTGATGGCGGAGGCCGCCTGCTGAAAGCTTGCTTCTGGGATTGCCAGATGGGGCCTCCAATGGAAACAGTCTAGAGCTTGCTGTGCTCAGCCCCATGGACAGTGCAGCCCCTGCTGCCCATAGGCCACTGCAGCTTTATACCTGCCTCTGTGGGCAGCCGGCTGCCACCCCCAGTGCCCAAGGCTGTGGCTCAGCACTTTGGCAGGAACCCTGGGGTTGCCCTGATGTGGGGCAGGGTGCCAGTCACTCTCCAGCTGCTGTTGCTCCTGGAGCCTCCTCCTCTACCCCCTGAGGCCAGAGGGGCTGCCTTTCTGGAGTAAATAGGCAGCAGCCACCTCTTGGGCTAGAAGCCTTCAAGGAAGGTGGTCAGAGAGGACTCAGAGCCCAGACCCCAGAGCCGGCTTTGTACCTCAGGCCCCTGCCCTCAGCCTGGTGCACTCTGGGTTATCAGCACTAGGGGCAGGAATTGCCCGGCTCTCTGTGTGCCCAGCCACTGGGTGGGGTCCAGATGGACCTGCTGACACAGAATTAATGTTTAACCAGCCCAAGCCGCAGGCTCCGGCCAGGCCCTGGAGCTTGCTGACACGGTGGTGGAGGGTGAGGATGCCAGGGATGGGAACCTGTGTCCCCACCCCCCCACCTGCCCACCTGTAGCGGGGGCTGCCGGAACTTCCTCTGCCCAGATGCCTACAGCCTGAGGCAGAGTGTCAGGTTACCAAGGAAACCAAGCCAGGGCAACCAAGGTCTGGAGAAGAACAGAGTCCCTCATCGCCCACGTCACCCTGGGCCCCAGTGGCCCAGCCTGCCGTGGGGGAGGTGGGCAGCCTCAGGGACCCTCAGCCAGAGGCACCCCCAGCCTCCCCAGTGGGGTTGATGGTCCTGCTGTGTACCCCTCCGGCTGTGGCTGGGTCCTCAGGAAGCCAGAGTCCCAGACCTCAGGACATTCACCTTCTGCATCCCAGGGGGAAACTGAGGCAGGGCCACTGCCTCCCCCAGCACCAGGATGGGCTCCTGCCCCTTCTGGAAGCCTGAGGTGATCCTTCTCTGGGAGACCGATTAGCAGTGTGTACAAGCAGGACACTGTGGTCTGGGCCCGCATCTGGGAGATTCAGGTGTGCTGGGGGGCTAAGAGGGAGAGGAGCCTCGCCCTGCCCTGAGCAGGCACCTGGCTGCAGTGTGGCCGTGGGAGTGACCCCATCCCGGGTTCCTCACCCAAAGCAGGTGGCTCTGGCCAGCTCCATCCCAGGTCTCCCCTACCCCAGCAGGGTCTCTGCCCTGGAACAAGTCATAGGTTGGGCTCGAGGGAGCAACTGCTTCCATGCTGGCCCTTTAGGGCTGCGGGATGGTGTGATGGGAATTTTGGGCAGCCCTATGCCATGGGAGAGGTGTAGGGTGGCCAGCAGCCAGAGAAACAGACCTGGGCCCCGCCATCTAGGCTCCCAGCCTGGGCAGAGGGTGCAGGGCACAGGAGGCTGCATTTGGGGGCAACAAGGCCCTGATCGTGGAGCCCAGTACTGCCTGGACAGTGAGGGACACTTTCCGGTGCGGCAGCTGGACCAGGCCCTGGAGGTGGGCTCTGGGGAGAAGGTGGGGCAGGGCAGTTCTGATAAGTCTTGGGATTGTTTGTCTTCCTGGTTCCGATCCCTGGCAGCAGGGAGGAAAGGCCCACCCAGAACAATGGCCGGAGCCAGGCCTGCTCTGTGGGGGATGTATCCGGTGCTTGGTGGTGCTGCTGCTGTGCAGGGCCTCAGAGCAGGGCCACGACCCGTCCTGCCTCTGCCTCTCCCCAGATGTGGCCGCCTGCCCAGGGAGCCTGGACTGTGCCCTGAGAAGGCGGGCACGGTGCCCACCGGGTGCCCACGTCTGTGGACCCTGCCTTCAGCCCTTCCAAGAGGACCAGCAAGGACTCTGTGTGCCCAGGACACGCCGGCCTCCGGGTACGTAAGCACATCCTGCTGCCTCCAGCAGCCGAACTTCCTCCGTGGCAGGCAGAAGGGCCACGCTCAGCTCCCAGGGCTGTGAGGGTGGCCACTAGGTTTCTGCTCTGTGCGGGTGCTCAGGCCTAAGGTCAGGGGACCCTCATGTCTCCCTCCGTGCCTGCCTGGAGCTGGGCGAGGTGCCTCCTGCCTGCCTTGCCAAATTCCCCTTTCAGGGCAAGGGGTGTCCAATGTGAAGTGTTGGGGTGATCCCGGAAAAGGAGGGTCCCCAAGCCTTCTATGGATACCCCTGCAGGCTCTGCCCCATGCCTCTCCCCACCCCTGGGTGCCCCGCGCTCCCTTCCCTGCTGTCCCTGTTGCTCACTGAGCTGTCCGCTTGTTAACAAACATAAGAGCATCTGCTGGGCACCGGGGCTGGCCCCACCGCTGCCCCAGAGCTCAGAGTGTCAGGACAGCCGGACGCTGAGTGACTGAGGTGTAATGGGGCAATACGGGGGGTGGGGGGGCGGTGCTGGGGAGGGGTCAGCAGGCTTGCATCTGAAAGGTCACTGTCACCCTCTGCTCTTCCTGTGGGTGTCTAACTGGGAGCTTTTGCCTAGGCTGTGGACCCCTCAGCTGCAGCAAGTGGGGGTCACAGCCCTGCCCCCGCCCCCTTCCTTTCTCCTGATGACAGGGCCAGCAGGGGGGGAGTAGGCAGAGCCAGAGCCTGGGTGAGTGGGCTTACCCCTTGGGGAGCTCCTGACCCCCGTTGGCCAGAGAAGATGCTCTGGAGGGCGGCCTTGCAGGCCGGTTTGGGAGGGCAGGGAAAGGGGCCCCATTGCTCTGCCCAGGCCTTGTGGGGACCCCTGCTCCTTTATGGATAAAGGGTGGTGTAAAGGGTGTCCTTGCCTTTCTCTTGCTGATCTTTGCAAGGTCCCCTAGCACCGCCTCCCCTCTTGCCCCGCCCCCATTTTCCCTGGAACTGATGCTGCTGTTCTTGTGAAGCGCCCTCAGTTGTCACCATGGCAACAGGATGAGATGGGGCCCAAGGCTGGATCCAGGTCCTCCGGCAGAAGCTTGGCCCCAGGCCTGGGGGCTGACTCCCAGATATGACCCCTCCCTCCTGGGAGGCCACCTGAGGCTGGTGTTGCCAGCCAAGGGGCTGGGTGCTCACCAGCCTGATGGCCCCGGGCCTTCCTAGGGAGGGGCTTACCCCAGCACAGACTGGAAGATGAGATCGACTTTCTAGCCCAGGAGCTAGCCCGGCAGGAGGAGGCAGGGCCCTGGAGGCTCACGGACCAGCCCCAGCCAGAGGCCCAACATCGGCTTCTGGAGCCCGGTGAGACTCGGCCGTTCCCTCTCGGACCCTCCCCTCGGCGCCTATGACCCCAGCCTGTCCTGCGTTCTAACCTGGCCTCTCTCCGCAGCAGCCACCCTGGGGCTCTCCGAGCGGGGCCGGGGACCCGAGCTGGGCCTTCCCTTCCCCCGGGGAGCGCTTACGCCCACGCCTCACGCCTCGTTGGGCTCCCCGGTGTCGTCGGGGCCCGTGCACATGTCCCCCCTGGAGCCCCGAGGCGGGCGCGGAGACGGCCTGGTCCTCGGTAGGTCTCGGTGGGCGGAGCCGGCGGGGGAGGCAGGGCACGGCGCCCCCGAACCGCCCTCACCGCCCCCCTCCCTTCAGTGCTGATCGTGGCGTGCTCCGTGGCCGGCGTGGCCGCCCTCGCGCTGGCCGCCCTCTGCTGGTGCAGGTGAGCGCGTGCAGGTGGCCGGGCGTGCGCGGGGACGAGGGACGGCCACCGCTGCGGGTCTCACGCCCCCCGCCCCGCTCCCGCAGGCTGCAGCGAGAAATCCGCCTGAGCCAGAAGGCCGACTACACGGCGCAGAAGGAGCCCGGCTCCCCGGGGTCACCCCGGATCTCGGTGCGTCACCCCGCCCCCTCCCATCCCCTGCCGCCCCGCCCCCCTGCCGCCGCCTCCTGACCGCGGTCGCCCGTTTGTCGGCAGCCCGGGGACCAGCGGCTGGCGCACAGCGCCGAGATGTACCACTACCAACACCAAAGGCAGCAGATGCTGTGCCTGGAGCGGTGAGTAGTCCTCGCCCCGGGACCCACTGCCCCCTTCCCGGGGCCCTGCCAGTGTGCGCAGACCCGGCCTGCCGCCCCCACCCCAGCACCTGGCCACTGCCCCTAGGTCCAGCCCGCTGCCCCTCGCCGGTGCCTGGCCACCCCACCCGGGGGCCACAGTGCGCCGAGCGCCCCCTTCCTACTCTGAGTCTCAGACCCTGGCCAGGCCGACCTGGAGGGTGCGGGGAAGACCCAGGGACCCCGCCCACCCTCTCCCGGCCCCCGCCTCAGGCATAAGGAGCCTCCCAAGGAGCTGGACTCGGCGTCCTCGGACGAGGAGAACGAAGACGGGGACTTCACGGTGTATGAGTGCCCGGGCCTGGCTCCGGTGAGAGCCGCCGAGGGGGGCGGGGCTACAGGCGCAGGGGACGCCCCGTCCCTGCCCCCGCCTGACGTCCCGCCTTCGCAGACCGGAGAGATGGAGGTGCGGAACCCGCTCTTTGACGACTCCTCGCTGGCCGCGCCCCCGCTGGCCTCGCGCTCGCCGTCTCCACTGCAGTGTGACCCAGGGCCCGATACCCACCAGCGGCCAATGGGGAGAGGGGCAGAGCCCGGCGTTTCCATTAGAAAGAACACGCTCTGACAGCACCCTCTGCTTGTGGCTGGGCGAGGGGCCCCTGGGCCCCGGACCCGCCCCTGGCACCCCGGGTGCCGGGGACACCCTCCGCCCCCTCGTGCTTCTCGGTTCAGGATTCAGACCCCAAACTGGATGGGGCGGGACAGCGAGAACTCTAGAGACCCGGTATCAGGGAATCAGGTACCTTCCAGACAAAAGCCAATTAAAGTACATTTCAAACCTGTGGCCTGTGCGTGGCTTCCTGGGTGCTTTCGAGGAGCAGGTTATGGTGGATGGACCCTGGAGGGGCGCCTGGGGCCTCCCCCAGAGCCCCCAGGCAGGGAAGCATCTCTCCTCTGTTTGGGAAGACCCTCCCACAGGGCGGGGGAGACGCTGAGGCTGCCCCATCCCTCTTCCTGTGCAGGCCTTACCTGTACCTAGTCTGTTCCTAAGTCGGAAAGGGCCAGGCCGGCTTTGGCTGACTCCTTGGAGACCCCATCCTGTGGCTGGGAAGAAAAGGGCAGCACACATATGTCCAGGCTCCATCCGCCTGCTGCCCAAGTGCCCCTAGGGTGGACAGCAGGAAGGGGCCCAAGATGGAGCGTTGAGTAGGGGTTTGTCACGGGGCTGTGGACCCTTGGCCCCTGGAGTGTGTGAGGGGTGAGGGCATGCCAGGCAGAGGGACCTGGGGGACAGTTACACCAGATAGGTCAGGTCAGATGGCAGGGGCCTTGAATGCTGGGAGATAGGACTTGCTCCTGCAACCAAGGGGCAGAGAGGCCAGTGGGGTATTCTTTGGCCTTGGGCCTGAACTGGGCAGCACCGTAGAACTAAGGTGCCAGCTTGGGCTGGGCAGAGGGGCTTCTGGGGCCAGAGAGCAGTGGGGCCTGGTGCAGGATGGGGTGAAGGGCCCAGGCTGGGAGCCAGGACCCTATGCAGACTAGGGGCTCAGCACCCCACATCCCGTCATGTAATTTGTGCCATGAGGGGAGATAGCCACGTTATCCTCTTTCCAGGAAAACGAGTGCGGAGAGATTAAAGTCTTGCTCAAGGGCATACAGTGCTGGGCGTCTGGCCGGGTCTGGCCCAGCTGGCAGCACCCCTGGAACTCCTGGCCAGCCCCTGGGGCCATGACGCCTGCTCTTCCCACCCCACCCGCCCCATCGCTGGCTCCAGGATGGGAGGGAGCAGCAAAGTTTCTCCCAGAAAAGTCCAAGGCCATGCCTAGCGCCTGTGCCCCTAGCCTCGACCTCAGCCCTGGCCCCAGCCCAGGGCCACTCACACCACCAGCGTCAGGTCATACCACCGTGCCCCTGTTACACCCTGCTCAGGGCACTAGGGGCTCCCTGGTACACAGCCGTCCGAGCTGCAGCCCAGCTTGTCCCCAGAAACAGGGCCTCCTCCGAGGCCCAGTGGCAGGGATTACCCAGGTCCCACTGGTCCCACCTTCCTTGCCTGCCCCAGTGCCTCAGCCCGAGTCTCAGCCAGGCAGGTACCCGGGGTCCTCTGAGGGGGAGCCTTGGCTTGCTCCAGCACTCAGCCTGCATGCACAGGCCTGGACAACACCCCGCTGGCCTGACCTGGGTGCCGAGAGCAGCCACCCAGTGTACCCTCTCTTCTCGACCTTCTCAGGGGTCCCAAACCTACCCCCAGGGCCTGCCGCCCACCCCCCTGGAGCAGAGGGTACCCCTTCCAGCAGCTGCTGCAACGAGGTGAAGAGCTGGGGTGCATCTGGGAAGGGACGGCAGGGGCCTGGGGCCCTTGGAACCGCCCATGACCCACCTGCCCTGCCCAGGCCCCTGGCTGCTTACCAGCCCACTCCCCGGCTTTTATGGCGTCCGTTGGCCTGGGTCAGCTCAAAGCCAGATCCCAGACAGCCGTCATTAGCCTCCCTGCTTCCTGTTGTCTCCCCAGGTGTGGAGGAGTGGCTCTGGGCCAGGGCTCGGGGTGCAAGAAGCCCTGGCCCCTTTGAGCTCTGGAGACACGAACCCTTAGTGTGGAGCCTGGCCAGGCCCTGCCCAAGTGTGCCCGCCGCCCCGCCACCTGCAGCCTCAGCCCCCACCGCTGTGCCTGTCCTCACCCACCATCCCACTGCTGAACGCCTCCCCTGGCGGCACCCGGAGCCCACCTTGCCTCAGCCCATCTATACCCCACCCAGACCTGGAGTCCAGCCAGCCACCCCTCCTCGGCCTGGTTCCCACCAGAGGGGCCCTGGGCCATGCCGCCTCACCTGGGAGGCGGGTGGGTTGCTTCCCCTCTGGAGCAAACTTCTCCAGCTCGTGCACCCCCTACACGCAGACGCCATAAGCAACACCCCCACTCCTGCCCAGACCCTGGGTGAGCCCACCCTTGGCACAGCGTGTGGCTGGTGTGACTCCCCTCTCGACAAACCCTAGGAAGACCCCAGGAAGTGAGACTGCCCCCCCAGCAGCAGACCCACAGGGTGCTACTCTCCCACTGCAGTTCACAGCTCCCTCCTGCCAGCCTGGGTGGTAGGGTGGGCTGGCCCAGAGTCCCCCCAAGCCGGGCAGCAGAGGAGGGGTCTATGCAGACCCACATCGCTGTTGAGCAGCAGGGCATAGGGGGGACCTCTGGAAGTTGGTCCAGGATCTGCACCTGGACAAGGGCATGGGTGTACCCTCCACCTGGGCCGGAAGTGAGGAGGGTGTGGGGGCTCCGCCAGACGCTGGGCTGTACCTGTGCCCTCCGGGTGGTGGCTATCTTGTTCTGCGGCTGTCGGCAGGTGGAGAGTCTGCCCTGCCAAGTGGCTCCCGGCACCGCCCTTGTGCTGCCCCCTCAGCATGCCCCTCTGGGGGCCCCCTGGTCCCCACGAGCCTCCCAGACCCTGTCCTCTGTGCACCCTCTTCCTGAAGGTGAGCCCAGCAGCGTTCCCTAGACCCAGCTCCATCCCTCCCGCCGGCTCCTATCTCTTCCGTCTTTGCTGCCTAGACAGCAGGAGCCAGGTGGCTTCAGGGCACAGCCACCAGGGGGCCCTGGAGGAGCACTAGTTGCCTGCTCTCCACAAGGCGCCCTCACCCACTGGCTGCCCAGGTGCTGCTGCCTGCAGGGGACAGCAGTCCGCAGCCCAGCAGCCTGCCCGCATCCACGCCGGACCTGCTCTGTTGAGGCCTCTGCGCTGGTGCTGTACAGGCTGGGCCCTGGGGCCGCAGGGTGGAGACAGCTGAGCTGCCGATCCCCGATCCCCGTGACGCTCAAGGGCTGCTGGACTTCGTCCACGTGCAGTCCCCCCGCCTGCGCCCCAGGGCACCCAGCATGTCAGGAGGCCAGGTGGTGGGGTGAGATGGCAGGATGAGGCCCCCGACTTTTTGGAGGCCAGGTGGTGGGGTGAGATGGCAGGATGAGGCCCCCGACTTTCCCTTTGACTCATGCTCTCTCACCCCCTTTCTTTCATTCTCTCCTACTTGTGGGCCCCCCTCCCAGCCCCTCATTTCCCATCAGCAGGTTCCCAGGACCTGGGCCACTGTGGTCACCAACCTGTGCTGGCCTTCTCAAGCTGGCGTAGCCCAACCCAGGATGCAGTGGGGAGGCTGTGGGTGCGGCTGGGGCTTGTGGCAAGGCCCTGCCAGGCTGGCAGTACAAACCAGAAGGGTGGCCAGGTCCCTGGAGAGCTGCAGCAGGATCCTGTCCTTCCTGTGCCCCCCACCCTCCCCACCGCAGGGAGAAGAGTTGTGGTGAAAGCAGGCCCAAGGCCAGGGCGTGGCTTCCCTGGGGTTGCCCTGCCAGGAAGCATGCAGGGCGAGCCAAGGCCCGGGTGCCCCGTGGTAATCACGCTGTAACAGGTGGCTCTGGACAGACAGGGCCGGCAGAGAGCAGAGCCCGTGTCTCAGGCCAGTCAATGGCTTCCTATGTCCCCACAGCACCCCCTCCCCGTTGGGTCTTGCACAAGTTCCCACAGATCTGTCCTCATGGCAGCCAGGAACCCGTGGGCCCCGAGAGTGGATAGGGCAGGCAGGGACTCTAGGAGGGCTCGGGGACAGTGGGCCTGGCCAGCAGTTCCTGGTCAATGTTCCTTCCCTGGGACCTGGTCTGGGGCCTCAAGGAAGCTGACCAGCCTGGGTCCTCCAGGACACTGTGAAGAAGGGCTGGGCCTCACCACACCTCATCATGGACCAGTCTTGGACAGCAGGCAGTGTGAGGTCCGGCCAGGGCAAAGAGAGTCAGTGGGGCACATCCTTGGCTGAGAGAGGGTGTGGCCAGAGCTGGGACCTCTTGTGCACAGCAGCCAAGAGCATGACCCTCTAGGCCTCCCAGCTAACCCTCACGGCCTTGTGGCATCTCCAGCCCTGAGGGGTCAAAGTGAAAGGGGAAGGAAGTGGACCCCCACGGCAGCCAGAGGGAAGGCGGGGGATCTGGATCCTGAGTCTTCCTCTTCCTGGAGCGGGCGCCAGCCCCCTGCACTCCGGCGTCAGGGACAGAATGACTGCTTCCCGTTCCAGCCTGGAAAGCCCCCTCCCCGCCCCTGCCCAGCAGTGGCCAAGAGGAAGTGACCTGGAGACCCCAGAGCAGTCCTGAGCCCCCAGCTAGTCTGAGCCGCCCCCCAGCCCGACCAGGACCCTGGGCAGGATGTACAGCAGCAGCCCCCCACCCCCCCAACCTGCCCCATCCTGGGACCCGGCATCTGTCTGTCTGTCATGGGGCCTAATGTGGATGGACAGACCACTCTCTGGAGATCGGGGTTCTGGAGACAAGTCAGTTCTTAAGGGCACAGGGTGGAGGCGGGGTGGCCTGACCCGAGACAGCAGGAGAAACCTCAGCCTCGTGGCAGAGAGCTGAGCACAGCACATCTGCAAAGGCGAGCAAGGGTCGACCGTGAGAGCGGGGAAGTGGGTGATGCGGCTGGCACAGTGGGCGGGAGGGTGGTGCCAGCCCTTCTGGGGTGCCCCACATGGGCGCCTTCCCTGAGGCCAGCCAGGCCCTCCTCCTGCCATCCCGTGTGCCCGGGGTCACCTCTGAGCCTCTTGGCAGCCAGTGGGCACCGGGCTGGGCACCCACACCTACAGGCCTGTACAGCAGTCACCCCCCACCCCCCAGCAGCCAGAGCCCCAGCCAGGGAGGCGGGGGCGGGGAAGGTGGCAATGCCAAAGCCCTCCCCACCCCCCGGGTGGGGGCGGGGCTGGAACGGGAAGGTGGCCTCCTTCCCTCACCTTGGGCAGAGGAAAGCGCGCTCTCGGGGGCTGAGCGTGTAGGCGAGACTGTGATTTCAGGGTGCCTCTGCCTGGCAGCTACTGTGATTTAAAAGCCAGGATTTCTTGGGTGACTGATTCTGGGAGGCTGATTGGGGTCGGCGGTGGATGAAAAATGCCCGTGAGTACCTCATGGTAGGGAAGCTTGGGCCACGGGGGTGGCGGGCAGTGGGCTTCAGGTGCCCCTGGGCCCACCTGGGGGGTGACAGCCTCCCCTCCCCTTGTCCCTGCTATAGGTACTGGCCGGATGGAGGCTGCGGGCCTGGTGGGGCCTGGCCGGGGGGGCCGTGCTCTTGGCCCTCTGGCTTCTGTGGCCTCCCAGGCCGGCCCCTGGGGAGACCTTGGCACCCCAGCCCACGCTCACCATCCTCATCTGGCACTGGCCCTTCACTGACCGGCCCCCGGATCTGCCTAGTGACACCTGCACCCACTTCGGGGTCACCAACTGCTGCCTGACCGCCAACCGCAGCCTGCTGGCCAGAGCCGATGTTGTGGTCTTCCACCACCGTGAGCTGCAGATGCGCTGGGCCCGCCTGCCCCTGGACAGGCGGCCGTGGGGGCAGCCCTGGGTCTGGGCCTCCTTGGAGTCACCCAGCCACACGCACGGCCTTGGCCGCCTCGGCGGCATCTTCAACTGGGTGCTGAGCTACCGGCGCGACTCCGACATCTTCGTGCCCTATGGCCACCTGGAGCCCCGTACGGGGCCCCCGCCACCGCCCCTGCCAGCCAAAAGTGGGGTGGCCGCCTGGGTGGTCAGCAACTTCCAAGAGCAGCAGCGGCGGGCACAGCTGTACCGTCAGCTGGCGCGGCACCTTCGAGTAGACGTGTTTGGCCGCGCCATCGGGCGGCCCCTCTGTGCCAACTGCCTGCTGCCCACTGTGGCCCGCTACCGCTTTTATCTGGCCTTCGAGAACTCCCAGCACCGTGACTACATCACTGAGAAGTTGTGGCGCAACGCGCTGGTGGCCGGCACTGTGCCTGTGGTGCTGGGGCCCCCGCGGGCCAATTACGAGGCCTTTGTGCCACCTGATGCCTTTGTGCACGTGGACGACTTCGGCTCGACCCGCCAGCTGGCCGCCTTCCTGGCCGGCATGAATGAGACTCGCTACCAGCGCTTCTTTGCCTGGCGTGACCGGCTGCGTGTGCGGCTGTTCAGCGACTGGCGGGAGCGATTCTGTGCCATCTGTGCCCGCTACCCCCACTTGCCTCGCCGCCAGGTCTACGAGGACCTTGAGGGCTGGTTCCAGGCCTGAACACCGTGGACTATGGGGGTCCCATTGGACAAAGGCAGACTGGGGTCAGAGGCCAGGGAGTGAGGGGGAGGTCACGGCAGGTCAGCAGTCGGGCTTGGGAGGCTGCCTGGAGGAGGAGGCTGGTGGGCACTGGGGAAGGCATCTGGGGAGGGAGAGGGGAGAGCAGGGAGGGGATTAGGTGGGGGCACGGCACCCACCTTCCATGAATCTTGGGTGGGACCCTGGCTGTCCTGGAGACGTGAGTGTCACCTTCCTTCTTCCATAGCAGCTGAGCACCCCCGATGCGGGCGCTGGGCGCAGTGACGAACAGGCCAGTGCTTGGTGGGTCCAGTGGGGTGGGGCACGGAGCTAGTAAAGAGCCAACACGGAGGATGGCTGTGTCCACTCTTTGCAGAGGCAGAAGGGCTCCCACGTACCTGTCCCTGCCTCACGCCCCTCGGCCACCGGCCCAGCCCCCAAGCCTCCCACCTGCTCCTGCCTCAGGCCCTGTACCCTGGCTGTCTGCCCGGCTCACCCCGCCCACTCCCTTCAGCCCCCTAAATGGCACCTTATTGGAGATCTGTCCTTGACCCCGAAAGGGCCGAGGTGGTGGAGAGCCAGCATCGGGGGCGTCTGGCTGGTGTTGAAGGTGCTGCATCTCACAGGGCCTGGCAGGAGAGGCGTCTACGGGCAACGGGGTCTGATTTGTGACTTGGAGTTCCCTCTGACGGCTGGTGGGTGGTGGCAGGTGGGCAGTGAGGGGGGCAGCAAGGGGAGGCAGCCCCCTGGCCAGGTGACTCCTTGCTGGGGACTGGATGGGAGGAGGAGAGGGGCTCAGTGGCCTCTGGGCAGTGCTGAGGAGGGAATCAGGAGCTGGAGCTGAGGGGCAGCACCGGGCCGTTGGGCTGTTCCTGCCCCAGGTGGGGGCGGGTGGCCGTTGAGGCAGGAAGCCGTGGTTGATGGTACTAGCTCCTTTCCTCCCTCAACGGCAGTGGCTTGTAGAAGGGCCTGCCAGTCATTTCCTGTCCTTAACTCAGCCCTGTGTGCTGACTGGGGAGAAGGAAGTGTCTCCAGGCTTGGGGTGGTGGTGCTTGAGCTCCCATCCACCTGACCAGAGTCGACCCCCTCTGGCTGCAGAGAAGGAGCTGGGTGGGGGACAGGGGCTGAACACTTTAAGCGCTCCCTTTATGTGTGCCGCAGACACTGGACACCACACTCCCCCATCACAGGTGGGGAAACTGAGGCTGGTGAGGAGCCATCAGACCTTCCCACTGGGCCCTCCCCTCATGCATCCCGGATGGCCCTCTGCTGCCCTCTGCTGGCCGCATGGAGAGTCGACCCTGAACCTCGCCAGAAATTCTGCCTGACCTGGGGTTGGGGTCTGTCCTAGCGTCCGCTGTGCTCTGGCAGGCACCAGGCCACGTCTACGGAACAAACTCGATCCCAGAGACCAGACTCACTCCTGGATGGGTGGTGGTGGGGAGAGGAACGAGCCGCCACAGAGAGGACGGCCTCAGTTTCCCCATGCACCCGTCTGCCCCCGTGCAGGAGCAATTGGAGGACCAGCAGGCCCTTCCTGCCCTCTCGCTGCCCGGGGAACTCCACAGCTCCCACCTTGCAGAGCTCAACCAGCCTGTCCTGCTGGCCAATGAGGAGACGCTGGTCACCAAGAGCCTCATTCACAAGGGACATGGGACACTCTTACAGAGTCGGGGAGGCGGAGACCCCAGCCTAGGTAGCCCAGCCACAGTCCCTTACACTGTGTCCCCTGTTTGAGGGTGTGGGTCAGGATGTGCCCCCCCAGGTATGGACAACTATACTCCTTCTGCATCCTGCCAGTGCTCATGGGGGCACTGCTCCTGAGGATGGTGCTCCTGGGGGACACAATGCTCCTGGGGGCTGTGCTCCTGGGGGCAGTGCTCCTCGGGGCTGAGAGTAGATTTTTACGTCCAAATGAAATTCTTTTCACCAGCTCTTCTGCGTGGAGGCCTGGTGGAGGTGCGACCTAGAGGACAAGCCTCACCCAGTACCCCCTGGACCCCTCTGGGATGCCTGTGAGGGAGGCGGGACGCAGGCCTGTTGCCACCGGGAGAGGGGCACAGTGCTCAAAGGTGCTCCTCCAAGGGCATGGTGCGGGCCTCAGTTAGGAGATGGGCTCTGAGCTGAGGGGCCGTGGGTACGCCACTACCGTGACTCCTTTCTGCAACCTGTGGCTGGCCGGCGGTGCGGTGGTCGGGCTCAGGGTCTGGGAGGGGGTCAGGGGCAGGGTCTGGGGTGGGGATCGAGTTTGGAGCGAGGGGCTGGTTCCGGGGTTGGGGTCTGGGCGGGGACGCAGTATCGGCCGAGGTTTGCGCGGGGGCGGGGTCTGGGGCGGGGATCGAGGTCTTCGGTGGAAGGCGGGATCTGGGGAGGGGTCGGGGTTGCGGTCGTGGGTGGGGATTGGGGTCTGGGTCTTGGATGGGGCGGGGTCGGGGTCTCAGGCGGGGCTAGGGTCTGACTGAGGGTGGGGTCCCGAGCGGAGGCAGGGTCTAGGGCGTCCCCTGGCGGCCGCGGCGGGCGCCGCGCGCGGCTCCTTTAAGCGAGGGAGGTGCGGCTGAGGGCGGGC